>NC_090765.1:6884801-6887301 GCF_036898095.1 Palaemon carinicauda | reverse complement strand
TATATATATATATATATATATATATATATATATATATATATATATATCCCTCATATATATACTTCTTTGACTCAGAGAAGAAACAAACGACAGAATCTGACAGATGAAGGTAGGAAGAGTGAAAAACTCAACCCTAAATATAAAAGCATAGACATGCCTTGGGGGAGAATTGAAATAAATGAGATAAGCAGCCTCGAGGTAAACTTTATCCTTCCAGTTTTTCAATATGATTTAGTTCTAAATACACTGCAATTCGGTGTATACCATGAAGAAAACCATTCTAGAAATCTAGTACAACAGTACAGAGGACCTAAATAATACTCTTCTTCTCGAGAGAAAAATGTAAATAAAAAAAAAATTAGTCTCGTGAATTTGCCCAACCATAACCTTGAAAACAATGTAGTTTTCAAGATTAAACTGTGTTCTCATTATTCTTTTTAAAAATGTTATTCCCTGTTTGTAGTGGTACCATTCATTTACAAGCTGCTAAGAAAGTACAGGCACGTGCCAGCACAAGGCTGGCTTGATCTAAATCGACACTTTATATTCTACTCTATCATCTACAAGTAATACATTGTCTCTTGATGAGTAATACAAGTACAAGAGAGCCAGAATGCGTTACCAGACTGATAAGACTAGTTATGTATAACATCATTTACTATAACCAGTTGTAAACAATGATATTATAAAAACATTTTCTATTCGCATTTTGAAGTAGAATTATCAATTAGAAATGAAACTAAGCACTATGATGGGCTAAATTAGTGCAATTCTTTAGTCACTAAAAATAGATACTAAATAATATTAAAATTGAAAACAATGAGGCTCAAATTGAATAATCTCAAATGAATGAAGGAGGTTCTTTTGCACAATCTAAGTTTCCTCAGTGGAGAATGTGAAATAGTCATAAATCATCGAAAAGCGGCATTTAAGTCAATCCTTCAATAAAAATCATGGATTTCTGTAACAAAACCATGTATAGTACAGAGGAAAAATTCCTCAACGTATATCTTTCATAAATGCAAATCTGCAAGAAACATTCTCATGAGCATAAACCCCTAATAAGATATTTCCTCGAATGAAAATTACTTCCTCGTGAACCCTCAAAACCCAAATGAGTTTCAAACATCTCAATTGGGCCCAAAAGTCATAATCATCGGTGAAGTGGTAGAGTCGTTGATATAATCTATGCTGACATATGAGGAAATAAGAATAACGAAGGACCTATAAAAGCCGACCATGTGCTCAGATGCTCAATCTCTTAAAACACAGATAAGTATAGACGCCCAGCCTTTATTGGGTACTCACTTCCTCCGCCAAAACTCAGAGATAGAAACTCACAATAAACTCTGCGGGTCCAAGTCCATGGTTTCAACGAATGGAATTAATTCTGCCGTTTCACCACTTTCAGTATAAATTTCTGAATTACTTTGCAACTTGATTTTAAAATTAATTTTGCCTAAATATAGTAAGTATAAACAATAATATCTAAATCTTAATAAAACAAGAATTACACAAAATCATCTCACTCTAATTTTCATCAAAATATTTTCTTTTTTTTCTATGTTTGCTTTTAAGCTGGAGAATAAACTAATTTTACAACCAAAGTCAATGAATTTAGAATAATGTTAAGCAAGTAATCTTATATAATATATCATATATAAATGTACAGTACTTGTAAAATATTACTTGAGAAATCAGAGCGAATGGAGAAAGTGTAAATATAAGTAAATTGGTTATACCTGCTTAATAAATTGTTACCTATGACCCAATTTCTACTGCATGAAACCTAAACTTTCTACTAAGTCAGTAATTCAGATATGAACTTGGCCTAAAAACCTCCTGAGATGGTAAACACAACAGAAGGCATTCGATTCACTTAGGCATTCATCATCATACAAAATAGAAGCATAAAATGATATCTACATTTCCTTAGAAATTATAGGGAATATAGTATTGAAACTCAAATATAGGAAAAAAAAAACTTTGACAAAACCGCAATTCATGTTTGTTTTGTCTCCAAACAGTCGAAGTTTCACATTTTATAAAAGAGCAGTATTTGTCATTGTCGAAGTTTCATCTCCTAGAAAAGTGCAAGATTTGTCATTGTCGACAATGGCCAGCACACATTGCCATGGCAATACACCTGTCAGCATTTGTCTGCTGGCAACATCGTAGTGACCTACTATCCAAAAATAATACTCAGACATCGCATCTACTTTCTAAGTACCTTAACCTCTTTGAAAGTACATTATACACTTGTGAAAGTCATAATAACTCTAAAAGTATCTGAAGTCATGTTATGTAAGTAATAGTGTACGCTAACCGTAAAAAATGACGGCTAAATGTAGATATGGACGCACACGCACATACTGTAATTCAAGGGGCTCTCTCACCAAGGTGTGGACACTATCTCTCTCCCCTACCTGAGGGACGGGGAGAGACCGAATAGTTATATGTCCGGCAATGCCACTGTGCGTGATCAGATATATATATATAT
>NC_090765.1:6867301-6882301 GCF_036898095.1 Palaemon carinicauda | reverse complement strand
ATATATATATATATATATATATATATATATGTATATATATACATATATATATATATATGTATATATATATATATATATATATATATATATATATATATATATATATATATATATATATATATATATATATATGAGATGCCAGGGATCAGTGTTAATAAACAAAAACGTAAAATGACATTTGTAATGGAAACTAATACAATACAGATATTAATATATTAACATAAGATAAATAACAGTGTAATAAAATATACTTATAAGTACAAATATAAGGTAAAATTAACTGTTACGAATACCTAAACATGACCTAAATACTCCAATTGTTTCTATGGAAAAACTATTTCATCGGGACACATATTTATTGGGAAATGAGTGTAATGGAAAGCATGTTACTCAAACAAAAAAGTTATAAATACGTGTATGCAAATACAAAAGTATATAAAGTAAATGTAAGATAACAACTGTTAAATTAAAATTTGAATGTGTAAATACACACTAACCCTCCATTTGGAAATATCCGTGAGAATAATAAAAAGAATAGAAATAACGATGACATAAAAGTACAAGACACGCACAAAACAGATATCTAAAAAAGTAACATTGGAATAACTTCTTTCTTTTGTTGATTGGCCGGAGCTTTTCTCTATAAACGGGGATAACTAGAGCTGCACCTGACTAAAATAGGGCTTACTCCAAATTCGTCTAGTATCTAATTTCCAATCGTAATTTATATCACAAAACTAGATATTCTTATACAAAAATATTGGTTTTGCTTAATTAAAAATATTAAAGCTTAGGACATTAGGACAACAAATGGAAATTAGCTTCAGGAAATATTATTTCAATTTTTGATGTGGATCAATATCTACTATCATGAATTGGTCTATCATATGTGGAGAAGTGATTAACGTTAAATATTCTAAAAAGGTAAAAGATTACGTACTTGAAATAATAAGCATATTTAGAAAAAATGACAAAGGTTTACATGCTAAACGAAATCAGTTAAATGCAGGAACCTTTATGAAGACAGTTACAAATGGATGTCATAAAAACTTAATCATACAAAATCAAATTATTATAAGTAGTTACTACAGGACAACCTCGATCTATTTGCTTTGTATCCTAAATAGAACGAACCAGCCGAGAAGTCAAATAAGTGTCTTTTGATGGCATTTTGTGGAAATCGGTTGAAGGATCAGAGGAAATAACACTTTCACAATATTACTGAAATTACATTTAAGATTAAAAACCAACATTAGCGCTACATAAGAAAAATAACTATGTTATCTTGAATATTTGACAAAATCTGTCACTATGAAGAGACTCTTTTACACACTAAAAGTACAACACTACGTGTCTGCAGGAAGCAACAAAAGAAATTATCACTAAAATTTGTTAATGAAGATTTAAACATGAAAATTTAAACCCATAAAACAATAGATCAAAATAAAAATTAGATTGAGTTAGCTTTGATATTTCAAAGCACAGAAAACACGTCTCCAGCCAAACTTCGATTTTTGTTATTATTATTATTATTATTATTATTATTATTATTATTATTATTATTATTATTATTATTATTATTATTATTATTATTACTAGTTAAAGTACAACGATAATTGTAAAAGCAGGATGCTAACATTAATATAAAGACTTTTTCTTCCCTATGTAAGTCGGGACAGCTCTGTAAGAGTCGAGTTTGACTCATTAGGCTAGTTAATCAACTCCTTTTGATAGCAGTAATACAGGTCCGAAAGCTCCAACCTTGGAAAGCAGCCCACTGAGAAAGGAAATAAGGAAATAACAAATAAACTATGCATGGGAAGTAATGAATAAAAATATAAAATATCTTATGATCAGTAACAACGCTGAAATATATGACATAATAAACTATGAAAAGAGACTCTATCAACCTCTTCAAGGGAAAAGCATTTGCAATAAGTTAGAATTTCTAACGTTGCACTAATTCTAACCTTAAATACACTCGTCGGAAGATCGATCCAAAAGTGAGTCAGTTAATTTATACAATCAGGGTTTATTATACAACGCCACACGTGAAAAAACAACGTTAATATTATGAATTTTCCAGCTATAAGAATAAAGTACATTCCCTTAGTCTCTTCACAGGGACATTGGGAAAATATTTCATAACCTCTTTTGTTTATTTCGGAAACATTCTACCCATAGAAAAGGTATAGCGACAGACAGTATGTGATGACAGACACCCAATAGAAACTTTCAGTTTAAAATTATTTTTTTTCTTATTTCTTGGATACAAGAATGTGATTTAAATATAATTGTACAAAGGGTTTCAACAAAAAAGTAGGAATACAGCGACGAGTCTTCAAAATATTCATCCGTACTCACATTTTACACATAATATATGATACACATATATATGCATATAAAATTCTCACATAAGCGCGCGCGCACACACACACAAACACACACACACACACACACACACACACATACATATATATATATATATATATATATATATATATATATATATATATATATATATACACACACACACATAAATATACATATATATACATATATATATAAATGTATATATACATATATATATATATATATATATATATATATATATATATATATATATATATATATATATATATATATATATATATAAGGAATAGCTTACAGAAAAAGCAAAAACCACCAACAAATGAAGGAAATAAAGAAAAACTTAATAAAAAAAACTTTGTGTTCGAATAAAAAAAATTAAGCATGTATCATCTTATAATTCTTTTCGATAACGTTATCACCAAAGTATCATCACCTGCACATATGTTGAGACTCCTTACACACCCTTCAATCACTTCCTGATAATCAAAGTTTTATTCTTATATCAAAACACTATATCAAACTGTGACCTCGTCCTCTTGGCCCGAAAAACATATTATGAAGGCCGACAGTTTCACTATTCATTATTTCTCATTGGCTCTACGGGTGCCAGGAATTTAATCTATACCACCACTGTCTTTCCACTCTTTTTGGGCTTTCTCTGTCTTATTTCTCACCCTTTTAAATCTTTATGCATATTGGGAATCATATAACTTCTTTTAAGGCCACAACCTTTTACTTAATGCCTAAAGCCTACTATAATCTTCATCATTTGAACGATTTAATGTCGTTAAAAATCCATCGCAAAATTATCTGATTTAGTTCCTAAAATTTTATGCAGATCCCGGAATAATTCACACATATTTTCAGTTCAATGGGCCTCAACTATCTGAGAAACTAAATTAAAATGAGACGATTATTACTAAACCATTGAAACCTGTAAAATCTTCAAAGGACAAAACACCTGAAATGCAAATGACCTATCTTTTCTTACATAAACCTGACTGGCCAGGCAGTACTACATTGGATTCTTCTCTGGTTACGGTTCACTTTCCATTTGCGTAGACTTACATCGAATAGTCTGGCCTATTCCTTACAGATTCCCCTCTGTCCTCATACATCTGACAACACTGAGATCACCAAATAATTCTTCTTCACCTAAGGGGTTAACTACTGCACTGTAATTGTTCAGTGGCTACTTTCCTCTTGGTAAGGGTAGAAGTGACTCTTTAGCTATGGTAAGAAGCTCTTCTAGGAGAAGGACACTACAAAATCAAACCATTGTTCTCTAGTCTTGAATAGTGCCATTGCCTTTGTACCATGGTCATCCACTATCTTGGGTTAGAGTTCTCTTGCTTGAGGGTACAATCGGGCACACTATTCTATCCAATTTCTCTTCCTCTTATTATGTTAAAGTTTTTATAGTTTATATAGGAAATATTTATTTTGGTGTTGTTACTGTTCTTAAAATACTTTATTTTTCCTTGTTTCCATTCCTCACTGGGCTATTTTCCCTGTTGGGGACCCTGGGCTTATAGCATCCTGCTTTTCCAACTAGGGTTGTAGTTTAGCAAGTAATAATAATAATAATAATAATAATAATCTGGAAATACAGTTTGCCTTGTAAATGAGTCCTTTGAACGTAACTTTTCTTTAACAAATTATTTCAATGTACATATAAGCAATAACTCATAATAAGAACTTTATATAAATGTATTTGATTGGGATAATTTTTATCCATTACTATGTGAAAACAAAACTATTCAACATTAGCTTTTTTTTACGTCTCGTTATGTGGTGAGGAACCACATGTCTCTATCAACATAAAATTTTCTTAAGAATGTGAGGAAAACTAAACTTGAGCGATTGCAAAAAGGGAAAGATAAGAAAAGGATGTATATCTAACACTACTTTAGTCATCCTTAACATAGAATATAAAGAGTATGAAGAGAAGGGCTGCATTATCTAAGTTCTAAGCAATATATGAAAGTATAAGCATAAGCATTATCAGTGATTGATTGTAGAAACAGCCTCCACAAAAAAAAACAAGCTTATTATAGTAACTTCATGCAATAAATAATGATTATACATTTTTTTCTAAATGAAAAAAATACGTAAGTGATAACCAAGAACCCTTTAATTAGTAATGAAAAAGAGAAGGAAGAAAAACTAGAAACAAAACCAAGTCCAGAACATGTCATCTCCAGATGTCTTTTTTATAAACCTCATCTAACCGTAATTTCACCGATGCTATTCACTTTAGAAAAATCATAAAGTATGAAATTACTGAACACTTTAAATTAGTCCTCCAATTTCAACAAGAGGTGTCCAACTTATTCAATTGGCCTAGGCAGGTTCAAACTATACCTGTGAAGATCCTTCTTACTTGATTACTGGACTTGCATACTGGCTAAAACTTTGTCGCTTTTCGACTGGAGCCATAAAAGAATCTCACAAAAAAAGAACATTCGAAGACTCAAAACCATTGCAATGGTTGAAAATTTTTCTCCCATCGTTCATAGGTTAATGATTCGTAAAAAAAACATAAATAAAGTTTTATGCAAAGTGAATAACAAATAAAGAAACAAATAACCTAAACTAACAAATACAATATCGAATATCCCTTTCTTTTTGTTTAAGTGCGGCCTCAATATATTGTTTACCACTCTTTATCAAATATTGTTGTAAACTCGACAAATAAGGATAATTTTTTTATTCTATTTGCTATAAATGTTTTCTTAAACTTGGTCAAATGTAATAAAGTGAGAGTTCTTGCTTTTAGGGAGAGACAAGTAACCTTGGTACCCACAACCCAACCCCTTATTTAGATAAAAGAAAAATACCAGTATCGAATACAGATTTTTCGTAGTAAATTATAATAAGGATATCCAAAATCAAGGTCCAGAAAATAGGGTTACCCCGGACCTTGTCTCAAACACTCGAAAACGAAGCGTAAGATGTTGACCGGTGGGAATATGACCCACCAAACAACCCAGTAAAATACGGCAAATTAGAAAAAAAGGTGGATTAATGGGCACAAATCTGGACACTCATGATCAAAGAAGAGTTGTCATTTTGTCACCCGTATTGCATATTCAGACTACGGCCTTGACTCAGACAGTCTTCGAAGCACACAACCTGACGATCGGGGAGACAAAAGAGAGGTGAGTCATCTGGCCACACACTCTCTCACAGGCCAAGAGGGACACCTTCACGGGAGGTACTCTAGGGGGGGGGGGGTGGCATTTAAGTCTTGTGCATCGACCAACATACCTGAATTTACCTGTGATGCCAAAGTGATAACAACAAAGTCAAGACGATACAGACATCCACACGTGCAGCGTGCATACATGGACGGTAAGTTATTTGGTCGTCAAAGGACAGGAGGATGGTTGTGCATTTCTCTTTCAGTGGTACTTACTCATCACTTGTTTTTTATGATAAATGATGAAAAAATTCAAGGCTTTGTTTTTGTGTTAAATAGTATTTCATTAAATAGAAATATATTTAGGCAAACGCTCCATGTGGTAGATCGGTTAGCAAGAATTTAGTAATCGTGAGTTGCTGAGAACTCGCCAAACCGGCACGATGCTTACTGGTACAAAAAGTCTTATATATTCAGCCATTTTAACACATCACTCTATTTACATCTATAACCATGAATATACTTTTCTCCATATTTAGTACATGATAAACTAATCTAATTACCAGATATTGTTTAAGCACGAATACAGCCATATACACAGAAAAAAAAACCAAACTCTTATCATTCCAGTATTTAGTCTTTACCATTAGATTTTCAATTCACATAAACTGCAAAGGATTAACGTCTTTACCACTTAACAAAAGAAAGACTACATCCGCAAGACAAAGAATTAAGAAAGCAAAGGACAGAAATCCCAGTGATGTGATCACGACCGAGCAAGATTTAGCCAAGACTACGAAAGACTGCAGCATTTGTTTTCCACCTTCTGCAATGCTAAACACCAAATAGATGATCAGTTAAAAAAATACCGATTCAAATGGGTTTAAAGTGATTTCTTCATATTATTTTACCACGGTTGTTTTATTATTTGTTTTCCTTCAGACATGAATTAGATAAATCAACTATTTTTCTTGTTTTCTTATCATTCTATTGATTATTGATTTAAAATATTTTCCAAAAAAGAAAAGAAAAAACTTATAATTTCTATTTGTTCCTGAAATTCTATGATTTGCTACTACTAGAAACAATTATGTTTCCTTTCAATTAAAGGAATATACATACATACATACATATACCCAGGCACTTCCCCCAATTTTGTGGGGTAGCCGACACCAACAATGAAACAAAACAAAAAAGGGGACCTCTACTCTCTACGTTCCTTCAGCCTAACCAGGGACTCAACCGAGTTCAGCTGGTACTGCTAGGGTGCCACAGCCCAACCTCCCACATTTCCACCACAGATAAAGCTTCATAATGCTGAATCCCCTACTGCTGCTACCTCCGCGGTCATCTAAGGCACCGGAGGAAGCAGCAGGGCCTACTGGAACTGCGTCACAATCGCTCTCCATTCATTCCTATTTCTAGCACGCTCTCTTGCCTCTCTCACATCTATCCTCCTATCACCCAGAGCTTTCTTCACACCATCCATCCACCCAAACCTTGGCCTTCCTCTTGTACTTCTCCCATCAACTCTTGCATTCATCACCTTCTTTAGCAGACAACCATTTTCCATTCTCTCAACATGGCCAAACCACCTCAAAACATTCATATCCACTCTAGCCGCTAACTCATTTCTTACACCCGTTCTCTCCCTCACCACTTTGTTCCTAACCCTATCTACTCGAGATACACCAGCCATACTCCTTAGACACTTCATCTCAAACACATTCAATAGTCTGATATAAACAATGCATTTTTACAATCAAGCAAAATAAACAAAATGGTCAACAGTATTCTATCTCCCCCTCTCTCTCTCTTTTTTTTTTATTTTTTTTTAAGGAGCAAAATGTAGCCTGCTAAAGTGAGCGCTTCAGGGTCCATCTAGATGGATCATTCAGGTCAATCATTACCTCGACGAACGAGGGTAACGCCATGTGCATATAATATCAACGATCAGACTGGTACTGGCAAAAGAATTCGGTGATCATCGTCTACACACGGGCTCGATTGAATACCACAAGGATGACACTCTCTCTCTATCTGCCCTGTGACTGAAGCGGTAAAACACGTCCCTTCCCATTATAGCAAAAAAAAAAAAAAAAAAAAAAAAAAAAAAAAAAAAAAAAAAAAATTCTTCACTTGAATCTCAAATGCGGACAGAGCGATCTGAGCATGATCAGTTAGTCATTTTGCGTCTTTGCTGATCAGGGAATTTAATCACGTACTCATTGATCAGTCGACTATTCAAGCAATATACCACCGTATTTTTACACTAGGAGGACCTCGATCAGGTAATCAATATTTTCCAGGGGTGAAACTATTTCCAAGATATACTGCTGGACTATTGCAATTGTAGTTTTTAATCGTTTGTACCGGTAAAATACAGCCACTGTAATAGCATTTTTTACTTTGTTTCACAGTGTTTCCTTCCCATCTTCCTTACAAATCTTCCTCTTATTTCCTACCTAACATTAAACGTTCATTTTGTCTAGTTCTCCCAAATTGTTGCTGCATTATTTTTGGAAAAATGAACTCAAACTAGAAATAAAAACAGTCGGTGATCTCATTAAAGGTGACAAAATAACCAGACCACTCACTAATACTAATCACAATGAAAATAGCTTTTACATAACAACAACTAATAATGTTAATAGCCATGACATTTCCAATAACTACTTGCCTGACATTTCTCAGAATTTCTGGCGTCACTTGAGTAGCTAGCAGGTGCCATTGCTATATGCTTGCCAATAACAACACCCCATTTATGACCAGTGGCCTCAAAACGAGGAGCCCCACATCCACTGCGGCCTCAATGCAACCCACCCCCTCCCCCACGGATAATGGTATTCTGTCAGACGTCTACTAAGTTACTAAATGCTTTTTATATGCTATGTATTTTCCCTGCCCCTGCAGGGTTGTGGCAGCCTATTAGAAAAATTCCTGCCTGACGGTCTACTGGACTGGGGGTCAAGACCCGCTCAAGCTCGATGGTAACTTGTAGTGTCTGTATCCTCACCATCCTTGTGAGCTACGGATAGATGGGGCAATTGGAGAAGCCCATAGGTCTACCTGCAGAGTCATCAACAGCCATTGCCTGGCCCTCTCTGGTCCTAGCAAAGGGCCTTGAACACTGATTATATGTACTGTATATATAGTCAGTTTCTAGGGCCTTGTCCTTCCACGGCATTGTCAGTGTCCCTTATTACCTTTGAATAGACCAAGGTGAAAAGAATTCTATTCTGTAACCAAGTGGACTGACCGTGCACCGGCACATGGTCGTGTATTTCTCTGGAGATGAAAAACTAAAATATTCTATTTCAATTAAATCTATGCAAAAAATATATCCCATATTCCATTGTAAATGTGACGTTCTTTTTACTTTCATTCAAGTCTGCAGATTTTTTTAAAGAATAACTCAGAAGTGCTACTGGCTACAGATCTTCATTTAATTGCAATGTTTTTATAATCTTCCATGAAGACAAAGTTTAAAAACTTAAATGATACAAAAGACATAGTGATTCAGTTTAAAAACGAAGGAATGCAAAATATTTCATCAAAAGGAAAGAATTCGCAGCTGCAGAACCAAATTTGTCTGCGAGACCAAATACCAAATGCCAAGCAGGGTTGCCGACCCCACAGGCTTAGTTTACGCATATACGAACACACGGCTCAGAACGTCAACGCAACGAAATGCTAGAATACGAAAAAATCTACAGTAAGTTTCAGCCATGTCTGCTGAAGAACAGCAATATATTTACACATATATATTGTATATATGTATGATAGTCACGAGAGGCAAATTGAAAATACTTGAACCTTTGTTTTATTGGTGACATCATAGGACTTATAAATAAATATACAGGGATAAGGTATTTCTATAGTAGGGGATCCCTAAATGGTCAGGTTCTTCGAAAATCATCACGAATCTGACAATTGAGGAGGGATCCTCTTCTTCTGTATAAACACGATATCCTTGTGCATTTATTCTCATTGCGAGTCCAATGATATCACGAAGACGAAAGTTCAAATTCCAAATAAATCTTGACACTATTCCTTTCGTGGCTATTATACATACTTATGAAAATCACGTGTCAGCTGTCATGATTCCTATATATATATATACATATATATATATATATATATATATATATATATATATATATATATATATATATATATATATATATATATATATATATATTCGGTCACGCTTAGCTCTCCCCGTGGATAGGAGGAGAGGGATTAGTAATAACCTGGTGAGAGGGAGGTGTGTGTGCATATCTAAATGTTTAGCCGTCACTTTTGAGGGGTAGTGTATACTAGTGTATATCATATATATATATATATATATATATATATATATATATATATATATATATATATATATATATATATATATAAATATATATATATATATATATATATATATATATATATATATATATATATATATATTTATATATAATTCTTTCCCCCTTCGAAGGGGTAAGCACCTGAAGATACTAACCCCTCTTGTTTTTCACGAAGCATATCTTCTGGGCTGAGGTAGCTCGTCCCACGCTCTGCCCTACTGATGTTCAGGGGATTATGTGCCGACGGAGCCTGACATTTTTTGGCGTGGAAATTTTTAGTGGGCTCCCACTCCAGGTACTTAAAACTGCACTGAAACTGTGAAGTATTTTACAATTTGAATCGTAAAGTTCTGCCGCATGAAACCGAACACCTTGCGTCCATGCGTAAAATTCCAATGCGTAAATGACTAACGAAACCATACGCATTTTCAACTTCCTTAAATAGCAAATTTCAGCGATTACAAATATCGTTATGGTATTCATATATCATGATACTAATCAGTACTGGTGAAATTACGGTATAATATTTCAATCATTCAGAACTTAATTTCATGGAACAAATCAAAGGCAATCAACACTTCTATGGACTGGGAAGTAATTATGTTATAGAAAAAGGTGAAAATGACGATTAAAATAAGTAGATATAAGAAGAAAATTACATACACACATACGTACGCATATATATATATATATATATATATATATATATATATATATATATATGAATGTATAAAATTACTTATATGTGTTTGTGTAAATAGACACACATATAGATATATATATATATATACATACATACATATATAAATATATACACATAAATGGGTGTGTGTATGTACACAAGTCATCGTCCCAGCTGTTCTAATCAATCCATTCTATAAAAAAAGAGTGAATGACTCTTCCATCTCTAGTACAGCAACCTTTGTCTAGGGAGGCAGCATGATGAACCTGTTTAAGATACGTCCTGGCACGGTGCCACAATTCCCTAAGAAAGGCCATAATATGACACCCAGGCCTAACAGAAGATTTAGGTAAGAGGTTTTAAGAGGAACCAGCTATGCAAAACGTGGGAGTAGACTCTCTTCCACGAAAGAGAGCATGTAGCAATTTGAGGTTTATTTTACCTAATTTGAGGTTTACTTAATGGGGAGATTTTTCATTTCGAGGAAACAGTACTTCGTAAACTTGTAAGATGGATACGCAGTGCCGTGGTGAAAGGGTTTTTTTTTTTTTTTTTTTTTTTTTTTGCTGATAGGGAAGATGTGAGAAAGATTAATTAGGGTAGTTAGTTAGCTAAACATGGTAGGAATAGTTCAGAAAGTTAGGTATTAGCACGAGTAGTGTAAAATGTGGTTTAGCCACAATTTCATTTATATAAAGGTACATTTTATTTTCTTAGTATTAAGTCTTAATTACTATTTTACATTATATTCACATAGTAAATTTTTCTAATTACCTTTTTCAGAAGAATATTGCTTATTAGTATAATGGTTGAGGTTCATCGTGATGAATATATGATGACAATCTTCTCCATTACCTGTGATCTGTTTTTCTTTTTTTGGAGGGGGAAGGGGGGGGGGTTAATTTCTCTATCCTGCTTCCGTTTCTTCCACAAAATCTCATTCGTAGTCAGCTGATTTAAACCATATTTTGGTGGTCATCCTGTATATCCGCGGATCAATTTGCTCTGTCTTGTATTTTTTTTTTGTATACTTTCTATAATCATCTAATTACTAGGAAAATGGATGCTGGACTAATGAAGCCAAACCCATATATGCTGTATTATTATTATTATTATTATTATTATTATTAATTTTAATGTTATTATTATCAGTAGCTAATCTAAAAAGCTAGTTGGAATAGCAGGATATAAGCCCAAGGGCTCCAACAGGGAAAAATAGTATCTATTTTTTATGTACCGTTTTGCACGTGACAAATGAACTCCATCTAATTAGAAAAATTGTAGATTTACACAAATAGTATTGTGGCTAAACCGCGCTTTGCGTTACTCTTACTAATAATTAGCTTTCCAAACTATTCCTACCATAAAAGTTAAAAGGTTTCAGTTCAAGTTTCATCAGAATAGATGATCACTAGAACGTCAGCGTGGCAAGCCCAACCCAACCACAGCAGTGGCCTACCCAGTGAGCAGCTTAAATTCACAGTCCCGGACTGGGATTGATCTGCCGCCATACGAATTCTAGCAAACACGTTACCACTGTACTAGTCATAAGGCAAGTATATGGTTAGCTAGCTAACTGCCCTCAGTATTATTTCACCCATCTTATCTTTCATATAAAATTTTTTTTTATAAGTCTAATATAGCAGGAGGAAGCTATTACTAATAAAGAACCATGGGGTTTAAAGGCCGCTCATGAATGGTACAGGCCAGGGACAGTGATATTGCCCTATAAAACAAGATAATGTCCTAGAGACTGACCATAATTATATACATATGGTCAAAGCCCAAGCCCCTCTCACCCTAGCTATTACCAAGGAGAGGCAGGCAATGGCTGCTGATGACACAGAAGATAGAAATAGAGGCTCCCCCAAACGCCACATCCTTAGCTCACAAGGATAATGCATGTGCAGCGTCCAAAAGAACTAAAGCGCTTGAGCGGGACTCGAACCCCAGTCTGGCAATCACCCGAAAAGAGCGTTACCAACAGGCCACAACAATAAAGGCAGAAGTGATGAGGGACGGGAGTGATAAATAAGACTCCTTTGATCAAGTCTGACCTCTTAGCCTAAGCGCTTTACAGCTTTAAAATCCCTTGGAAGCAAAACATCTGATCTCCTTGCACATCAGAATCACTTAGTCGCTTATTTCATTGGGTTTCAAGCCAACTAAAAAATAAAACTGGTTGAATATGATAAAAGTCGCATTCCTATTTTTTTATATATATACTTGTAACAAATCTAATCAGTTCTGTATAAGTGGTATGAGAACCAATAAGGCAAATAGCTAATATAGTGTTCAAATCCTCAAAACCAATAATTTACATTTGCATTTTCTTTATATACACAAAATATGACTGTACCTTGCACTTTTTTGCTAATATCTGGGGATTATTTTATCTGTGCATTAGGCTGATACCTTTTATTTGAGTTTTAACAGAGAAACGCTTTTCCAATGGGGCAACAAAATCCTGCAGGTGGTCTGCCCCACTTCACTGGTCCCCAGTAATTCTGCAGAACATACCACCAATCATTGCTGAGATCTCTCAGAATGTGGCAAACTGCGTCCACCCTTTAACAGATTGTGATTTTATTCACATCTCCTGAGAGTAAATCAAACTACAGAAAAAGGAGGGCAAAACTAAACTCAACAGTATTAAATGATCAACCTCGATTTAACAATCATCTTAACAGCTGCTCCCTTGTAGAAAGGAGAAACAATCCCTCCTTTGTTTATCCTTGCAGACGTCCAATGATTACAGAATGACGCCAGTGTTTACAGACACTGGACTGCCAGAGGTCGACGCGCCTGACTCTGAGCTGACGATCACTGTTCCATTACGATCTGGCATGATTGTTTACATTTTTTTTGCTCCTTTTATAATGCAGGTAATGAGGGGTCGCATATTTACATAACTGAACTAGAAACACTGCATTTATCACGAATGTATGAAAATAGATTACGTTAGGATTTCGCTAATGACATTTCAACTGTAATCTTTTGCATATTTAGGCCATGATCAACAGTAAACTTTATTCTGAGCAGTGTCCTAAAAGGAATTATGAATGAAAGCATACATTAATCACGAAAGGGTAGAAATTCATATTTTTTTTTTTCAAAAACTTTACCTACAACCACAAAAAGTTAGTTAAGGCTTAAACAAGCAAGATTAAGAACGGAATCAGAAATACTGAATTATATGTTTACAGAGGTGTATTTAGAGAACCTTCAGAAAGAGAGAGAGAGAGAGAGAGAGAGAGAGAGAGAGAGAGAGAGAGAGAGAGAGAGAGAGAGAGAGAGAGAGAGAGAGAGCGTTATCAATAAAAAACCTATTAGCCTATTCACAACAATTCCCGTGGAGGCTCTAGGCTAAGCAACCAGGGCAAGGATAGCCAAATAAGGCCGTGTCTTTGGCCTCAATGGAAGCGCTGGCGTCTCCTTGGCACCATCACGTTGCAACAATCAACAAACTTCTCCTTCTTCATTTGCCTGACATAACTTCTTTGTGATGTCTTCCATCTCAAACAAAGTCTTGGGATGGGTACCTTTTCACTCCTTGTATTTCCAAAGGTTTAGGGGAGGGGGGGGGGAGTTTGTGATCCCGTAAGAGTGGAACGTAATTTGCAAATCATGTTCATATTGCAGCGCTTTTTGGGGTACAATAAATAATAATTATAATAATCAAGTAAACAAGTAGAATAAATAAATAAATAAAGACAAATTTATAAGCAAGTAAATTCATGTTTATATCTTTAAGAGTTACTACACAAACAAAATTTTATATTTTCAACAACGGTTTAGTTTCACATTCTGCTAAATACTGTTCATAGGCAATACACTCGTTTACGAAAAGTTGAATTTTAAATTTTCAGCTAACTTATACGGCGCAAATTATACTAACAACAGCTACTGCATCCTGAAATTAAGGAAAAAAAAGGGATGAGACATAGTTGCGCTATAAATAATTAAGTGAATCGTACTCTAAGAAATGTAGGAGGTTGGTTTGTTGAGGACCCTACACTCAAAGAAAGAAAAGTCTTTAGTAACGTGAGAGTAATATTGATGATAATAAACAAGTGCGATGTATAATGCAGATAATCTATCACAAGGTGAAATGAGAGAGAGAGAGAGAGAGAGAGAGAGAGAGAGAGAGAGAGAGAGAGAGAGAGAGAGAGAGAGAGAGAGATCTGGTACAGCTGGTTGAGAACCCGTTCACGGTGGCACCCTTAACAGCAGAAGCGGTCGCCGGTAGTCCCTATTTTTACCGGGACGTGGCTACTTCATCGACTGCTGCTGCTGCCACCGCTGTCGACACCTTCCTTCTTCAGTAGGGTTATGTCCCTCCTTATCAATACTGACCTTTTTTTCTTCGACTCCCCCGAAATCAATCTCACCTGTACAAATCACAAACGCTACAGTCAGAAGTCGAGGGCGACCTTCCTTGATAAGGCGCC
>NC_090765.1:6859801-6864801 GCF_036898095.1 Palaemon carinicauda | reverse complement strand
TCCCCCCCCTCCCCTTCCCCCTCCCCCTGATCTTCCTCCTGCACCTAAGGCCAGCTTGCAAATGCCTCCACTTCCTCTCAGGAAATAGTCGTGGGAGTGCCTCCGCCCATGTTATGTATTATAATTATCATCATCGTTTTTTCAAAAGTGAACTCCATCTCGATTTCCGGACTTTGGGATGGGCCAGTTCATGAATTCGTTTTGGGTATTGTGATTAATGGGAGTACCCAGTCCAGTGTACATTTTACCTAACTTGGTGCTTATGATAAATACAAGAAAATGCATTTAATGAAATTAAATTTGACAAAATCACAAACAATCTAATTTAAAAAGCAGAGGAGACAACATTCAGTATTTTCTACATAATGTTAATATATGCAATTTTGTAAATTTGTCCGAAAAAAAAAACGCTAACAGTAATATGCTATCGAGTAGACAATGAATTCTATGAATTGTGAGATATATATATATATATATATATATATATATATATATATATATATATATATATATATATATATATATATACATATATATATATACATACAAATATATATATAATATATATATATATATATATATATATATATATATATATATATAAATATATAGGTATATATATATATTATATATATACATATATATATATATATATATATATATATATATATATATATATATATATATATATTGTTAAAAATGTGCATTACACAAACGGTAAATGTCTGGTAACATTTATTCCAGGATTTTTATTGTTTTAAAAACGGATATCTTGACGTAAAAGAGTGATATTACGGCTACCAGCCCGTAAAAGAAAATAACAAAGTAAGATAAAAATAAAGTCGCCTGTATTTTACTGAAATACGGTTGAGAACGGTATATTTTTACAGAGATTATCCAATCAAAATTATTGATTTCTACTGTGTGTGGATATATACATACATATATACATACATATACATATACATATGCATACATATATATATATATATATATATATATATATATATATATATATATATATATATAGATAGATAGATACATACATATATATATATATATATATATATATATATATATATATATATATATATATATATATATATATATATATACTGTACAAATATACACTATACGCTTTATCTCTTCAGAGAGAGTGGTACCAGTTGGAGTTTTCCCTCCAGTTTTCAAAAAGTATTTTTTATTTGAAATTCTTAGGCCCACATCCTGCCCATGGATGTACAAGGAGCCAGAGCCGTGAATACAGTAGAGATACGGCTCTGGGCCCCCTTAAGCTTGTCGCACACTGAGCCGGAACAGAACCGCCACTTAAGCCACCGAAGCTTCAGAACAGAACAGAAACGACGTCTAGCGCGCACACTGAGCCAGAAGCCACAGAACGGAACCAACGCAGAATTTTAAATAAACGAAGGAAGTTTTCCTTAATCATAACTGAGTTTTTATTTAATTGATGTTACAATGATTAAATATTCTGTATATCAATCTTTTATCGAATCCATAAGCCAGATGTTTATATGTTTTCAAAAAAGAAATAATAATAATAATAATAATAATAATAATAATAATAATAATTAATAATCACGCCAAAATTCTTTGTTTTAAATCATAACTTCACATCATTGTTATTAAAGTACATTCGTCAAATTTCTGACGTCAGTAATAATAATAATAATAATAATAATAATAATAATAATAATAATAATAATAATAATAATCACTCCTAAAATCTTTGTGTTAAATCATATGGTTACATCATTGTTATTAAAATACATTCGTCAAATTTCTGACATTAGAAAAATATTGGTTGCTATTACACTAACCTCCGAATTCCTCAGCAACCGTCTCCAAAACCACCGGTGCAGTCGTTCTGCGCATGCGTAGTCTGTCAGACGCCACCGACGCTTCAGAAAAAATATCTTTCAAAGAATACTGTGTCGGTTCCGTTATGTTCTGGCGCGTCAGTTCCGTTCTGTTCTGGCCCAATGTGCGCTGCCAGGTAAGAATGCATGCTTTCGATTTCTATCGGACGTTTCGGTTCTGATTGGGCGGTTCCGTTCGGGCTCAGTGAGCGGCAAGCTTTAGTCGTCGCTTAACGAAGCAAGCACCATACACCCTAACGTTGCTAATTAGTCAGTGTCCTTTTGCAGGACTTCACATTATCATTACAGTTGAGGGCTTGTTCACAGTATTACAACTGTTAAAAGAAAAGTTCAGATATATGAAGAGTAAAATTGATATAGTCGTTCCATTTATTACTTTCTATATTACTTCTTATTTGACACTAAAAAGTAAAAAAAAAAAAAGAACAATTAATAAAGCGCTAAAATGTGAGATTGAATTAGATATTGCATTTTAAATATATAGATAACCAGTCGCCAGACTTACTGTATTTCCTATATTGACATAAAATTAAAAACATTAAGATAACACTATATTGTTTTCAATATAGGCTAATTTCTTTAAAAGTGGTATACCTACATTTTGGCAAAAAAAAAAAAAAAAAAAAAAAAAGACATTTGGATTTTCATTTAAGAAAATTTTCTTATTAGAGATAACTTTTGTGGTTTCATGTTCAAGACGGCATGATGTCTACGGCTACAGCGAGAGTAGCCTACTCTATATACAAATATGTACAAATTCAATATTTTGGTTTTCTCATGAGATATGGGACATATAAGTGGGTGTAGATATGATATATACGTAGAATAATTGAGAAAAACTGTGTAGCCAAGGAAGTAGAACAGTCAATGAAAAGAATCCAAAACAACTAATCGATTTTTGCGCGTAAATCCGGAATTTATTAATAAATCAGAGGGTATAAGCTGAGAAGAAAAAATATATTCTTTATGATACACCCCCACCATCCAGGTACAGATGAACCATTAGTGCGAAATCATAAATCTGAAGACATAGAATGATCAGAATACCCCTACTAAAAAAAAAAAAAAAAAAAAAAAAAAAAAAAAAAAAAAAAAACATTACTTTTGGCCCAAGGACGAAGAAACCTCCAAGTAAGAGGCAAGTGACTTTCTAGAGGCGATAGATATGCTTGGACTAAATCATCATGGCCATTACAGATCGGTAAACTTTCACGGAGGAATCTGTTGAGTGACGCAACTTACTTCCTGTTTATAGGTAAGACTGCCATTGCTCACTAAATGACGATAGCACCACTTGGCCTGTCTCGTTATCCCAAGACTAACTTCTTTAAACACATTGGCGCTGTAAAATTTCAATATCAACTTTTATTCGTTCAGCGCAAATATTCACCAACTAATAAATAAAATGCAAAATTATACACGCCTGTTCAAAATAACATATTCCGACAGCCAACGTGGTTGTAGTGGACTACTGGAAACGTTCCTACCTGACGTTCTACGGGCCTGGTGTTCGAGTCACGCTCAAACTCGATAGTTTCTTGTAGTCTCTGCAACCTCGTCATCCTTGTGAGCTAAGGATAGAGGTTTAGGGGAGTCTATGTATCTACTCGCTGAGTCATCAACAGCCATTGCCCGGTCATCCCTGGTCCAAGCTTGGGTGAAGAGGGAACTTGGACGCTGACCAAATGTATATACGGTAATTTTTTAAGGCACTGTCCTTCTAGGTAGGGCAATATCACTGTCCCTTTTCTATGCCATTCATTACGGATAAATGATAAAAAAGAAGAAGAAAAAAATAAGACTAAAAGCAATAGTGAGTCTGCTGTTATCTTCTACTTTTTGCTAGTCTGGAATCGCTTTCCGTTTATTAGCTTGTGACTTCTAATGTTTGTATGAAGGTTGCTTATGGAATAAATCAGGGCAGTAACATTAGCAAGGGCTGAAAGATCCTGGGGCAGCCCGTAGAAAAAATAAATATTGATACAAATAAACACATATACGCACACATACTCATGCACCCACATATGTAAAAATAAACGTGGTGAAAGGGTTTGTTTAGCGCCATTATCAACAAAGCTGTACTATCAACGCCAACCATACTAGGTTAGTTTGCTGTAAACGATCAGAGAAAAATCTCCCACCATCACCAATCCGCATTGGTCAGGGTGGTAATAAAAATAGGCCAAAAACCTCGACATAAATAAGGACATGTCTGAGGCCTTTTCCCTGTAGTGGACTAGAAACAGCTGCATTTGTTGTTGTTGTATATATATATATATATATATATATATATATATATATATATATATATATATATATATATATATATATATATATATATCACAACTGGTAAGTCACGTGGGAAGATTCTTGACGTATGACTATCAGGTGTTAACCCATGATTAAAAACAAAATTTAAAATACCCAGCTCTTAAAGTTGGTGTTTACGTTTAGTCCTCAAAGATTTTGATCTTAATGGCACGAAGAGTGTCTCTTGCATACGATTCGAATGATCTACGGCTCCAAATGTATTTGCGTGTATTGAGCATATTAATAGATCAAGGAACTTACTATACCTGCGGGAAACTAGTTTACACCTTCGTAAATAATATTTTCAATTGGTTTATTTATGATTTTATAGTGATCTGATCTTATTTATATAATATATTTTCCTAACTCAATATTTTTTTTCTTGGTATGACATATTTAATTGAAAAAAATTGGTATTTTGAATTCAACAATTACTTAGTTTCTGAGAATCTTAACAAACAATTTACCAGGATCAACTCACTTTATTGGAGAACACATTTAATTAGATGATGATAATAATAATAATAATAATAATAATAATAATAATAATAATAATTCATTATACAAAACAACAACAAAATCAGCAGGAGCAACAACAAACAACAGTAATGATGATAACAAAAATAAAGATAATAATCTTCAATAACAATATTACTATCAATATTATTATAATTATCATTAGTATTACTATTATTATTTTTTCAATAATATAAACACATTTGCCGGAGAGGAAAACAGAAATATCCTGAAATACCGATGAAAATATGGTATGATAGTAAATCAGCAAAG
>NC_090765.1:6842301-6854801 GCF_036898095.1 Palaemon carinicauda | reverse complement strand
TCTCTCTCTCTCTCTCTCTCTCTCTCTCTCTCTCTCCTCTCTCTCTCTATTTCATCACCATCATGAGGAGATATAAATTAGAATTCTGAAGCTAATTTAATTATATAACTAAACACTTATATTTTCTTGGTAAAAAAAGGCAGCCTTCGTAACAAAACATGGAGAGACATTACTAAATACCAGGAAAAACCATACAAGTAAAAAAGGTAACTACTACCTATAATAAAAATATCACAGACTTGCAATGTATTAACTTTTATTCAATGAAATATGTACTGTATAATGTATGTATAGAATAAAACAGTCCGGTTCAATATACAGTGTGTATATATACACACATACATACATACATACATATATATATATATATATATATATATATATATATTATATATATATATATATATATATATATCAAGAGAAATCTTTCAAACAAAATATATCACCTAACATCCAAAAACAGTATTCACCATCTCGTTTACTTACCAAAGATGAAAATAAAAATCTCAGTCTATTAGATAAAATGATTGGAAAATACGTCAAAAAACGTTTTATGAAACCTTGATGAATGATGAAAAAGAGAGCCTTAACGTTGTCAAATACAACGAGAGATCTGCAGATTAACTCTTCGTTTGCATTACGTCCTATCGAAGTTGGGTGTAACACGCTCTCATACCCTCTGGCAATGTGAATAAACTTCAGCTCTGGCTTCTTACGTTCAAGGTATATAACCTCGAGGAAATTAACATCGCGGGGTAGGGTCGTATCAAGGTTCGGTAATATAAGGTTATGTTAATTAAAACCTGTTTGAGCTAGTTTTGTGTTAGTCTTTCCTAAGTAAGGTCAAAATACACATTTTCAATTTCCACCTGTCATCTCATGCAATCCGTCTTTGGCGCTTTGTCCTTCAAGTTTTTGTTATCAAGCAGGATATAATTTTCTATACTGGAATTGAAAAGGCATTGATTGATCTAAAGAACTGATAAATTTCTCTTTTAAGTAAAGCATGACTTAGGCGGGTCTTGTTGACCTCAAGATATGGTCATCGTGTCTCTTTAGGGGACAAAGGAGCTGGATGACCTTGTGGTCAAAGGTTAAAACCTTTTTTTGAAATTAAAACAATTCTAAACGATGGATTAGAAATATATAGTACATTGCGCACTCAGATGCAGACACACTAAGACAATAAATTCAACCATTATTATCAATAAAACTATAAAATAATTCATTTTCGAGAAAAGGGTAAATGGTGAAATAAGCTCTGGATTCGGTGTCGCTTGAAAAACTATATATTTCAATACTTTTCTGCCTCTTTTGAAGGTCTTTCTTTTCTATATTCCTCACATACGCCTTGAACACAATTACATCAGAAGAATGACTGATTACATATTCACAGAGTATCTTGAATCAGACAAGATTTCTTAGGTATGCATCTCAAATGAAAAGTCAGTTTATGAGAATATAAAACTTTTCCATTTCTTTAAAACATTATCATTTTATCACCTATAATACGAGCTTACGGCGAAAATTTCTCCAACCTATAATGAATCCGAGTGTGTACGGTACATCGGCTTCAAGCACGTGCTCCTGCATTTTTGTATTTCCTTAATATACAAGCGTAAATTTATTCTAAAAATAATGATAGGGAAAGTACCTGGAAACATACCAGCATTAAATCTCTACCTTCGAAAGACTACATTTCGTTTAGTTTTCAGTGAGGATTGGTCTACAGCCATAATCATTCTTTTAGTCCCTGGCCCCCGACAGGAAGACTTGGCCTACCTAACCGATACTTGTCCACCCACAGTGGATGCTATCTTTATAATAAGACAAGTACAGAAAACTCTACAATTGTTTTGTGGATCTTGAAAAGACATATGACAGGGTACCAAGAAGGTTAGACTATTGTTGTTTAAGAAAGAGAGCAGTACTGGAGAAATTGGTAAGGTTAGTGAGGATGATGTATGAGGTGAAAGAACCACCTTACAGACATAATATGGGGAGACTGAGACATTCCCTGTGGAGTTTGGCCTCCCTCAGGGATCTGTTCTGAGTTCATTTCTATACCTAGTTGTAATACACACTTTTTCAACAGAATTAATGAACAACGAATAACTGTGGGAACTGGTGCGTGCTAATGATTTAGTCATAATAGTTGAAACAGAAGAACAGCAAGAAAGGTTTTTAGCATTGAAAGGTGCTCTAAAAAGAAAAGGAGTGAAGGTGAGCATTGGAAACGCAGAGCTAATGGTTACTAGTAAAGGACATGAAGAAGTAAACATCCAAGTGGAAGATGGTGCAGTGTTAAAACAAAAAATGAGTTTAACTATTTGGAATCAATAATAAAATATGAGGACAGTACTGAGAATGCAGCGAGACAAGGGGTGAAAAAAGCATGCAAAAAAGGAGAGAATCAACTGGAATTGTTTTTAGACCAGACAAAGCCATTACAACCCAAAATGAAGATCTATTGGAAAGTTGTCAGGACAGTACTATTACAAGGGACAGAAACTTGTGACTGCTGGAAAAAACCGAGATGAGGATGGTGAGATGGATTGCTGGGAAATCCCTACTGGAAAGTAGGGAGAGTTAAGATATAAGATGATTGTGAAATATATGTAATGCGACAGATAAAGTTAGCGAAGCAACTTTGAGATACTATGGCCTTGTAATAAGAAGAGAAGAGGTGGAACCAACCAAGAGAGCTAAGAACACGCCAGTAACGGGGAGGAGTGTGGGTCGTCAGCGGATCATGTGGATGGAAATGGTGAGGAGGGATATGGATGGGGTGGGACTAGGGAAAGAAGATGCAAGGAATAGAAATAAATGGAGAAAGTTAACTGGAGCGGCTGACCCTGCTATACAGTGGGACTAATAAGGTCGAAAGGAGATGGAGATAAATTAGCAGTAGGGTATTAATCACGTTTTCGTAAGGTCTTTGGTGTGATGTCTGCCAGTTTCCTCGAGCGATGTAGTTGTAAATGGGAACTTTTGAAAGCTATGCATCAAAAGAGGGGTACGTGGGGTTAGCAACCTCATCCCAAGAATATCTGTTGAAAACAGAATGGTTACGATTTTCAGCAACACTCCTCATCCCAATTTCCCTAAAAGTAAAAAGTATTTGTTGAAATAAATTTCGTTTGTAAGTGTTTTCATTACGTGGAGATAATGTTACATGTTCAGTTTTCCGCCCCATTAATCTTCAAAAGATTTATGCAGAAATGGTACACGTCAATTTTGGTGGTCACCCTTCCAAATAATTCGCAGATGAAAGACATTAAGGCTTAAAGGTTACTAATAAGTGGCGAAGGCAGGGGACACGACAATTCCCTAAAGACCAAACATACCATCCACCCAATGTAGGACCATGGAGAATCAGAAAATGACTTTTAATGACTCAGCGCATAGAACAACACGATCACAAGATCGGTGAGGTTAAACACAGAACTATACTCAATTTTTCTTAATGTGGTGCATTTGCACTGACTCGCAGCGGTGCCCTTTCAGCTTGGAAAAGTTTCCTGCTATCTGATTGGTTAGAACTATCTTGTCCAACCAATTAGCGAGCAGGAAACTTTTCCGAGCTAAAAGGGCGCCCCTGCGAGTCGTTGCAAATCTGCCTCACTAAAAAGAATTAACTATAGTTATTATCGAACTTCAGCAGGGCTCGAACTCCCATTTAACAGATTGCGAGTAACACGCAATTAGTATAAAAAATTATAATAATAACCTCCAGGGATATATTTAATAGAATTAATATCAGTTGATTAAAATCCGTTTAGACGGACAAACAAATTCTAACTAATTGGGTTTTTGGCACAAAATAACGCATATTGACAATTTGTTGTATTGCAACTTGAAATGATAGTTATAACTTATGGACACATCATACAGTTAGTTCATTCAAGTCGATGAATAAGTAATAAAATAGGAAACATCAAAATATTAAATAGGACCCCCAAAAATCGGAAATTCTATTAAGACGACAGAGAGAGAGAGAGAGAGAGAGAGAGAGAGAGAGAGAAACCGAGTTTCCCATCATCAGTTTACCCCACCTAGCCATACACCTAGTTTGCGTCTTCACCTTAACCTCTGAATTGAAAACAATGAAGCCCCTTTCCAATGAAGGGTGCAAGTGTCTCCCAGGCTTGAACCTTGGCCCGCTGATTACACCACTCCCACTTACGGAAGAAGGTGGTGGTGGTGCCAAGCAGACGAGGGGAAAGTGAATGCCAGCAATAAATTATGTCACATGATAATAGAGAGAGAACGACAATATTACCATGATATATTCTATTCAGTAATTTTCAGATAAATACTATACCAGTAGCAAAAAATACCAGAACACAAAAAGTAAAAAAAAAAAAAAAAAAAAAAAAAGAAAGAAAGTTATTAGATCCCAGTAACCGGAATAAAACACCAAAAAAAATAATAAGTTCATATATAGGATGGCAACCAAAACATGGAGCAATTTTGATTGCTTATTATTTCTCTTGTAGTTTATTTATTTTCTTGTTTCCTTTCCTCTCTGGGCTATTTTTTTTTTTTGTTGGAGCCCTTGGGCTTATAGCATCTTGCTTTAGCTTAGCTTATTATAATAATGATAACAATAATAATAATATTAATAATAATAATAATAATAATAATAATAATAATAATAATAATAATAATAATACATCGGATAATTAATGGAGGAAAATATGCAGAGGAAGAGAGAAAGTACCCAAACAACACAGATCACAGATGGCAGAGTAGAGTATCTCCATATTACTAATAAAAGAATTTCCACTAGAAAATGTAATTAGTAGAATTTACTGTCAATATATTATAAAATAATAATTACAAGAGCAAATCTTAAGAGTGAAATGAGGAACGTGGTAACCTCCACCTTAATAGAATTAAACTACGAAGGGATAATAACACAAAATATCAATTTATACAATGCACTATATTAATAATGCCAAATCATTACTGTAGGCCTACTATGCTAATTTTAAGACCATAAAATATAAAATGTAGCCGTATATGAATAAAGTTGTTACTAGTACACTTTACATTACTCTTACTAATACTCAATTCTCCAAACTATTCCCTACCAGGGTTAGCTAATTAACTGCCCTCATTCTTCATACACCCATCCTACCTAACAGCTAAAAAAAAAGAAAGAAAAAAAAGAGAAAAACATACTTCAATTAATTAAGAAACATTACCATAAATTTTCTGATATTGAAATGCCGCTATTGGACACTTGCGAGAATCATTAACATTTTGTCATCTCACCAGTTTACTCTTTTTTCATGACATTCTATTCTATTCTGTGGAAAGTGTGTTCAGCAGAATGCGGCAAGCCTTTGTAAGAGATAAGCAACTAGTTTTAATCTCAACTAGCAACAGACACTTATCTTTATAACTCTTCATTCCAATGACATTAATAATACTCTCCCAATTGGCCGATTCCTCAAATAAAAGTTTGAAAGTATAATGTAATCTGATATTTTATGCAGTTTTTACTTCCTTTGCGTTTTGGTTTATTCACACGCACACACACACACACACACATATATATATATATATATAATAAATAATATATATACTGTATATATATACATACATATACACACACACACACATATATATATATATATATATATACACATATGTGTGTGAGCGTGTGTATATGTGTGTATGTATGTTTGTGGTGGGAGTTTCTGTATATATAAATGTGTAAATGCCCGTATAAATAATCCACACACACACACACACACACACACATATATATATATATATATATCAAAACCTACATTCCCATGGGAGCATCTAAATACCCCTACTCCCCCGACTATCATAGTAAGGAGCCCGTGACCTTTCCCCTCCCCTCCTCTCCCCTTTCCCTAAATCCTCACCCAAGATGACCTTCCTCTTCTCTCACATCGACACGAGAGGAAGTTTCTGTCTATGAGAGAAACAAAGCCTCTGTTATTCCAACTCTCCCTTTGACCTTAACACCGTGAACCGGAGATTATAATTCCATACCAATTCATCATTCTTTCTCCATCTTTTTTATAGTTTATTTTTTCTCATTGACCTTCGACATCACGTGATTTATTTTCTTCTGTAATTGGTCCTGTGTTTTATAGCAAGTTTTTTAGAGATAACTAGAGAATGTTAACTAACTTACTCTCGAGTTGCCAAGGTTACGAGAAATTAATCTCGACTAGATCTTTGTGCATGCACAGATCATCATTTGCACTCAGATCTTCTCAGAATGTATCATCATTTACTTAATGCTAGGCATGTATTTAACTCTATCAGTTTGGCTTCTCAAGAATAAGGCTCGATAATACACAGTATACTACAACGTTTATTCCAGCAGTGACCAGATTGTGGAATGATCATCATAATCAGGCGATTGAATCAGTGGAACTTCAGCAGTTCAATCTATTTGTAAATGCTTTTCTGTTGAGCAGGTCGACATGAGTCTCGATCTGTAGTTTATAGAGTACTGAACTATTTTACCTTTGTTACTGAACTTAAACTGTTTCATTTTTTTAGTCATTACTTATATGGAGTTTACTTCCTATGCCCTTATTTCCTTCCCTCTCTGAGCTACTTTCCCTGTTGTAGCCTTTGGGGTTGTAGCAATCTGTTTTCTAATCAGCTAAGCTAATAATAATAATAATAATAATAATAATAATAATAATAAAGAAAGTCTCAACGAAATCATGATGAGCAAAGAAGTTTTTCGTTCCTATTATTGATCAATTTATCCTTATTTATTAACAATTGCTTTTATTTCATTATTCCATTATCGGAAATATATCCTGTTCCACTACTATCACACGGATATATTAAACTTTATAAAGATGTTCTGTAATCTATCCTTAATTGGTATACAGTATGTGTTCATAAAAGCAATTGGAACGTGTTGCTGAAGATTAGCATACGTAGAAAAATCGCATATTTCCTTATATATTTGTTTATTTATTTATTTATCTATTTATTATTATTATTATTATTATTATTATTATTATTATTATTATTATTATTATTATTATTATTATTATTATTATAAGTGATGATGATGACTTTTATTATTATTATTATTATTATTATTATTATTATTATTATTATTATTATTATTATTCATAGGAGTATGTCCGGCATACTCCCCTGCGCAGCTTCTTAATCTAAACGAATTGACTCTTTAAGCGTATTTAAACGAGACCCTTTAGAACAGAGTGCCGCGTGTAATCCTATTTGAGGTCACGAGGTGCAACTAGATGTACCTCTATCACTCAACACTTCCTGTTCGTACACGATACCGAGACAAAGAACCTTCTTATTATCCAGCAATTCGAATTCACCTCGTTTATCGGATTCGCTGCGACTCTCTCTCTCTCTCTCTCTCTCTCTCTCTCTCTCTCTCTGTAAGAGAGTCGGTTTTACTGATTACAATTTATAAATATGATGTACTGCTTAGCTTTTTATTAATGTATCTCTTGAGAGAGAGAGAGAGAGAGAGAGAGAGAGAGAGAGAGAGAGAGTTTAATTGGTTACGTTTAATATGATGTCACCCCTATATTGTTAACATCTATATCTATGCATTTTCTCAAAGAGAGAGAGAGAGAGAGAGAGAGAGAGAGAGAGAGAGAGTTTTACTGATTACGTTTAATATGATGTACCCTTTTATTGTTAACATTTATACATTTCCTCAAAGAGAGAGAGAGAGAGAGAGAGAGAGAGAGAGAGAGAGTTTTACTGATTACGTTTAATATGATGTACCCTTTTATTGTTAACATTTATACATTTCCTCAAAGAGAGAGAGAGAGAGAGAGAGAGAGAGAGAGAGAGAGAAATGGGGGATAACTTCGGAATAAAGTAACCACTGTTCGGCCAAAGCTTAAAAATGCCTTATGTTACACAAATACAGCTTTCAATAATAGTATCTAGAAACAAAAATCGTATATTCTTGTTTGGCAAAGAATGAAAACAAATATAAAATTCTTTCGAACAGATTATGAAAACCACTATAAAATTCAGTTAAATGTTTCTTAAAATAATGTACATGTTGAATCTATACAAAGATGGTCCAAAATATTTCAGATTTAATCAATCTATGTTGTACGGAGTCAGCAAAATTAAGTTACCAAAAAAAAATGGTCACAATTACCATTCGAAAACCAGGTTACAGTCACCAAGTGAACACTATCATTATTGTTGATATTATTGCTAGCTAAGTTACAACCATGATTGGAAAAGCAGGATGCTATAAGCCCAGGAAAAGAAATATGGAAATAGAATTGTGTGCTTGAATGTACCCTCAAGCAAGAGAACTAGAACCCAAGACAGTGGAAGACCATGGTACAGAGGATATGGCACTACCAGTCAAATAGAGGCTAATTATGACACTAAAAGAAGGTGATTTTTTTTTCTAGAGATAGATAGTAGATGTAGTTATGTTGATATATATAAATACTAATACTGTATGATTTCCTTGTGGAAACGGACATTTGCCATCCAAGAAACAAAAGATATATCGCTACATAAAATCATCAACCAATTACACAGGAGAGAGAGAGAGAGAGAGAGAGAGAGAGAGAGAGAGAGAGAGAGGAAAGTTGCAGCATAAAAAATTCAAGAGAATGTGTTTTGATAAGCTTAATAAGTGACAAGAGAGCCTGACAGCAGGAGAAATATAACAGAGACCAAGAAAAACATTTTGATAGGTGTCGACTTTAATCTAAGAATAGTAAATGAACAAAATTAACTAGATATAACGCCAAATGGTCTTTAATTTTTTTTTTTTTCGTGGGTTTATAAAATAAGATGTAACAGCAACTCACATTACTAAAACACATTCAATATAATGATTCGGCGAATGATACATCATTACTATTGAAAAGTAGTATTGTATAAGTAGGGACGATCTTCATAAGAGTAGAATGCGGCTGCGTCATTGCAAGATTATGTTTTTGAAACATGGCTCTCTTCACAGGATGAACGTTGCAACGATTGTTTGATTTATTCTTTTAAATATATTAAAACTATGACCTGCGAAACCTCTTACGGAAGAATGTACTGTACTCATTATTATTATTATTATTATTATTATTATTATTATTATTATTATTATTATTATTATTATTATTATTATTATTGAAGAATTCGTTTCTCTCAATCATTCAGTGCACACTGTTATCCCCTTCCCAAGAAATATAGGTAGAAAATGCAATTTGTTTTGGGAAGGAATTCTTTCAAACTTTTACTTATGGACTCTCAAGGATAGTGACCACAGACCTGCTTTCTTTCAGACAGGGACAAAGATTTCGTTCCGTATGGTCTAGAATATTCAGTCACTTGATGATTAAGTGCGTATTGTATAAGAATATATATCAATCGTCTACCTTCTACCCGTATGTACCAGAGATCATAGATTAGACAAAATTTCCGATAACCATTTTGGTTTTGTAGTACTTTAATTTCATTGAACGGTTTTAGAGAACAGACAAATAATGTTCACGTATGAAAGCATGCACGCACACAGATGTATACATATGCATACACACACACACACACATATATATATATATATATATATATATAAACTGTATTGAAAGTAAAAAACAAGAATTTACCGGTCACCAGAAATGACCCTTTTTAGCAGGTGTCTAATGAGGTTGGATCTCCGCCCAGGAAACACCTGACATCAGCTCAGGTAGCTGGTATGGGAGTGTCATTGTTCTGTGCGCCTCTATATGTATGTTCGTATGTTTACTTTCCCTATAAAATGTAAAGAAACCTCTCTCAATAAATCAGTCCTCTGAAGAAGTATCACGAAACTAGTCAGGACTTAATCGTATACTTCGTATTTTCATTTTCCCTGTGGTTCTTCTGCATCTGAGCATCACGTTTTCCTGTGATTTTTATGCATATATATATATATATATATATACATATATATATATATATATAAATATATATATATATATATATATAAATAAATAAACAAATATATATATATATATATATGCACACAAACACAATACACAAGCACATAAATACATACATACATACATATATATATATATATATATATACATGTATATATTTCTGAGTAAACTTATTGAGCGATACTTTTAAGGTCTTTTATGTCTCCTGTTTATACTATAGAGCATTCTAACAGACATTTGGTGTAAAGTTTAGATTTTACTACTATGAAATCTCCTTTATCTATTATCAAATCAATTGTTTGGCCATCTTCTCCTGCTGTTTTACCTCTTTTCATATCTTTTAATTCTTCTACTGTTACGTTTTGTACCGGCTCAGATGTTTCATTATTTCTATTGGTAAAGTTATTTCTTATATCACTATTGTATAGCATTGTAAAGAAATCCTTCGCAATTTTCCTCACTCCATTTCTACTTGATAATATATCCATTTTTATCCCTTAAAGCAAACATCTCTTGACATCCTATTCCAAGTCTTCTTTCTTTCTTTAGGTGTTTCCTAAATTTTGGTCTGATTGTGTTTACGAATGTCTTCGGTTTTTAGTGTGTTTATTGTTTTGGATATTTCTGCTAATTCTATTTCATCTCTCTTGGATTTTACCCTCAATTCCAATATTTTCTTTATTAGGGTTTTGGTGTTTTCTTATAATTTTCCTTAATCTGGTTTAGGAACTCTTCCACTAATATCTTGTGCAGATTCCAACACAATTTTTTTTTTTAAATTACAGTTGATTTTCTTCTTTAATTGCTTCCATTTCATCATGTATCTGGGAGTGTATTTTGTATCGCTAGACTAAACTCATCAGATTTTTCTCTTCTTACAGGAGTGTTTATTTTCTTTCCTAAAATTAACTTTCCTCTTTCTTTCCATAGAATTAGGCCAAATTTTGCTCCTCACCATTCTATTATCGCTCGACTTGAGCTTGTTTAACACTGTTACATCTTTAACTAAATCAACTTTTTCACTGAGAATAAAATCTATCTCGTTTTTCAATTCTAAATATCCACTATATGTTTCTTTTTACAAAAAAGAAAAAAAAAATAGTGTTCATTATTTTAGGATTATATTTTTCAGCAAATTCTAAAAGCATGTCTCTTCTGTCATTCCTTGTGCCTACTCCAATTTTACATACTGCTGATTATCTTCTCTGCTTTTCACCTATGTAGTATTGAAATCGCTCAAAAACAAATGTAGATTCTAAGCATACAAATGTAATAGAGAGATTCAATATCATGTTACAAAGTTAACCTTAATATGTGGGTTTGCAAGACTCCAAAAAATATTGATAAATGTAAGAATTGGAGTCTACTTACACATCGCCCACCTGCTCTTGCTGTAACCCGTCACCGCTCAACCAGCGTCGTGAAATGCGATCGGTATTCACGTTCATTAATCTCCACGTCAAGGAGAAACAAAAGGAGAACAGCTTTGCACAAGCGGATGAAATCATAAGCACATGAGAGAGAGAGAGAGAGCGAGAGAGAGAGAGAGAGAGAGAGAGAGAGAGAGAGACCATGCTGAACTACTTAAACCCTAGATTCCCCATCTATAAACAACTCTTACACATCAATTACATCGCGAAAACAGCCAATCAGGACAGCTAGAAACAACAAAAACGAGAGAGAGAGAGAGAGAGAGAGAGAGAGAGAGAAAGAGATTCTTTCATATTGTAAGATATTTTAATAAGAAATGTCAAACTAAATTAGATACTCAACCAGCAGAAGAAAATCTTTTTTCCATAAGTAATTTTGTGAAATGTGCTCATCATCCGTCAGAATATTGAGAAGATAATAGAATGTACTTTACTTGATTATAAATTCAATTAAAACATGAAATTATAAGTCCGAACACTAAAGTTGAATCGTGGCTTAAATTGTCCCCATGCCTTTAGGGTTACGTCATGACTATGTATTCCCACTGCCTCTACATTAGTCACTATTATGAATTCTGGGTATTAGCTTGATTTCAGTTTTTCTTTATTTCTATTGACACAAAATATGATTATATTTATTGAATAGGATCTATTTTTTATATAATTCATTAATTATATATATGTCAATTTACTAAGAGATAAAAAATCTCATCTACATATCATTAGTGTCACCTATTTTCTAAACTACTTAAAATTCTTCTCATCACTCCTTAACTCATGTATTCATCACTTTCTTTAGACAAATTCCTCTGAGCACAAACTAGCTCAGTTCCCCACCATTTCCTATATTCTCTCTCTCTCAGAGCACGTACGTAGCAGCCTTGAAAGTCGAGTTTCTATACACAGAACCAAGAAAATTTATCGGTTGCCTTTTTTCTCTCTCATCACTGGCAAGGTCAGATGGATATTGGCACGGACACTTGAGGCTTTTTAATACTAAGATATTCTGAAGTGAATTTCTGTCGCGAATATCAATATTTCTATTGAAATTCCCATTGCAGTATTTGTGGTTACTTTAAAGGGAATTGCGATACCAGTAGGTTATTCCAAGTTAAAACCT
>NC_090765.1:6836437-6841801 GCF_036898095.1 Palaemon carinicauda | reverse complement strand
GTATTAGCTTGATTTCAGTTTTTCTTTATTTCTATTGACACAAAATATGATTATATTTATTGAATAGGATCTATTTTTTATATAATTCATTAATTATATATATGTCAATTTACTAAGAGATAAAAAATCTCATCTACATATCATTAGTGTCACCTATTTTCTAAACTACTTAAAATTCTTCTCATCACTCCTTAACTCATGTATTCATCACTTTCTTTAGACAAATTCCTCTGAGCACAAACTAGCTCAGTTCCCCACCATTTCCTATATTCTCTCTCTCTCAGAGCACGTACGTAGCAGCCTTGAAAGTCGAGTTTCTATACACAGAACCAAGAAAATTTATCGGTTGCCTTTTTTCTCTCTCATCACTGGCAAGGTCAGATGGATATTGGCACGGACACTTGAGGCTTTTTAATACTAAGATATTCTGAAGTGAATTTCTGTCGCGAATATCAATATTTCTATTGAAATTCCCATTGCAGTATTTGTGGTTACTTTAAAGGGAATTGCGATACCAGTAGGTTATTCCAAGTTAAAACCTCAGGGATTTACTCAAAGCCTACTTCAAAGGTTACTTTATCTTTCTTACTAAAGAATGACACATGAAACCACACCAATGTTTAACAATACTTTATATAAAACTAATTTGTGACTTTTAAGGGTTTTCAATGTTGATGAAATTTAAATTTTAGATGTTACAGTTTTATGTGAATTCAAATAATCAAATTTCTACCTACTTGTTTAAGTTTCCCAGATATAAAACTGCACTACGCTTCAGCATAAACTGTTTGTAGTAACATAAACAATGTTGCAGTCAACCACCGGAATATGCGTTTTATTATGGTTAGCGAAGTTAACATGAATTCACCTGGACATATGAGAGGAAAATGAAAGAAAATATGAACGTTTTCACCAAGTATAATTCGTTAATTGGGAGAAAGATGAGAAAGAAAATACAAATACATCCAGGAAACATCAATGGCTGTGGAAGAAGCGAGTAGCTGATGCTCCTTCTGTGTACAATGTGCGGTTGATGCTTTATAAACTGTTTGAGCTGATGGTTAAAACTTGATCAAAGTTGATATTAAAAGTAGATGTGTGTTTTTATTTGTTTTCAACGACACCCTTTAATGAAAATAACTTACTGAATAGGGGATTATATATAGGCTATATATATATATATATATATATATATATATATATATATATATATATATATATATATATATATATATATATACATATATACAATATATACATATATATATATATATATATATATATATATATATATATATATATATATATATATATATATATGTATATATGTATATATATATATATATATATATATATATATATATATATATATATATATATATATATATATATATATATACACATTATATTAATATATAGAGAAACTACTTCTAAGGAAACCTTAGTGAGGATTAAAGATAAAAAAATCGTGTATCATGAACAAAAGCAGCAAGACTTCGAACGCTTAACTTTTCAAAACTAACAGATTACGAGAGAGAGAGAGAGAGAGAGAGAGAGAGAGAGAGAGAGAGAGAGAGAGAGAGAGAGAGAGAGAGAGAGAGAGAGAGAGAGAGAGAACTGTAAAAAAAAAAAGCGATCAAGAAGACGAGTGAAATACGTCAAGATCCAGAAATAGCTTCGAACAGACCCGTGAGTGTGTTCGTTTTCACAACGCTTGATATTTTTGGCACATGGAAGTGGGCCACCCAGACCGTGTCCCGATCATCTCGCTTGGCAGCGGCTTAAGCCGCCACATCTCTCGCTCCTGACAAAGGCATATAATGACACATTTGACTGATATGTACATTATCTACACTCGTAAGCCAGTCTCTTTGAAAAGCATATTAGACGCAAAGAACTTTGGAATGTTTTAATCACCTCGGGTTTCCCCAATTTCTGTAACATTCATTCACGCACCATTGCTTCACATTTTCCATTAGAACATGCGCTCAATGAGGACAATAAATGGGCAGTCCTCTTGACATTTTTATGAATGAAATTAATTAATGAAAAAAATGACTTGAAATCTATATCGGACATTAAATTTCCAGAAACAGGTGCAACAATATTATCATTATTCTGAATGAGGATAAACACTTTGCGTTAAATCTAAAATTAATTTTTAATCGCTAAGCAGGCTTAAACAGATCGGAATGCCGTTAAATATACGGTGAACTTGAGGAGTCGAGCATAACAAAAGACGAAAACAAAAATCATATATATATATATATATATATATATATATATATATATATATATATATATATATATATATATATATTATGTATATATATATATACATATACATATATATACACATATTTATAATATACATACATATATTTATAATATACATATATATATAAATAATATCTATATGTATATATATATATATATATATATATATATATATATATATATATATATATAGATAGAGGGATATATATATATATATATATATATATATATATATATATATATATATATATATATATATATATATATATATATATATACTGTATATATGTAGATAGAAAGATAGATAGATAGATATAAATATGAACTGTAACATAACAAATACATACATACATTGTACATGAGAGGTGTCAGAAAAATTTTGTGTTAAACCGAAGCCCAAGTTGACACCCAAATGAAATGATTAGAATGAAGATGCACCGAAAGCTTCTCAGCGACCCCTTTGAATCCCCTCCCGAGGGGGTGACACTAAATGATAAAAATACCATCGCCAGAATATGCACGAGCACCGTGCAGTAAATATCATAATCAAGCTCTTATTTATTTCTTATGTAACTGCAAGCCTTCAGTCGGCATTATAATGAAATACACTTGTCAGATATATATCGAGCTGAGTAACGTTCCTAAAATAAGTTCGAATGCTAAATGACTGATCTTTTGATGCCTGTCATGGATAGCTATGGAGATCTATGTATAAAACCCCATGGACCATTTCCAAGATTTATTTTCTGACGGGGTTTCAATCAAAATGGGCATCTGTCAATAATTCTGTAACTTTTAAAGGTTGTTCATGAGTGACAGATGCAGGGGGCAGTAAGACGGCCTTAGAGACTGAACAAATATACATACGATTAGCATCCAAACCCCCTCTCCATCCAAGCTAAGGCCAAGGAGAACCAGGCAGTGGCTGCTGATGACTCAGCAAGTAGACCTATAGGCTCCCAAAAACCCTAGCCCTTGATCACAAGGACGGTGGGGTTGTAGACACTACTAGAAACAATCGAGCCTGTGTGTGTCTCTCGAACTCCCATCCAACAGATTGTCAGGCAAGGACGTTTACAAACCTGAAAGTCTTCCTATGCAATATTTAAGGTCAAACTTAGAAAGAACTCATTAATAGCGTTACAAGGCTACAGACCTTCAATTTCAGAGATGTTACTCAACAGTAGTAGTGGATGTACCAAACGTGTGAATCTCTATAGACCTTCAATGGGATAATAGAGCTCTTAGAAGAGGAATAAAAAAGCATATTAGAATTTACTGAATTTTCCCATTGTGTGCTGAGCAAAATATGTGTATGGTAAGGGTGATGGAAATAACAACAATAATTATTATAATAATACTAATATCTTTATCAAATAAACGAAATTCATTTACGCACCACGTTGAGAGTGAAAACATTACCTTTGTTCAAATTTCTTGGAGGAGATAACTGAACAAAACTTGGAGTGGGGTTACTCACCAATAAACGCATGGCACAAAACACCATCAGTTTCACCAGTACTCACCTGAAAAGAAAACAAAATATATAATATAGATTATAAAATCCTTTGTGATACGTAAGACCTAACTTAAAACACCATTATCATAAGACTTTTCCACTACAGTTTACAACTTCCTAATTTCTCAGTAAGTCCTAAAAGTGGAGGTCACTACCACCAACACCTACTCTCTTGACCCAAACAGAAGATGGTACCTGGTTACGGCTGAAGTAGAGTTTTTCATCGTACTTACAAAACGTGAATCGACTGCTATACCGACCATTCCTTACAAAATCTATCTATCTATCTATCTATCTATCTATCTATCTATCTATATATATATATATATATATATATATATATATATATATATATATATATATATATATATATATGTGTGTGTGTGTGTGTGTGTGTGTGTGTATGTATATATATACATATATATAAATCACACATATATATATATATATATATATATATATATATATATATATATATATATATATATATATATAAAACAGTCAGGCACAGAGAGAGAAAGAGCGTTCTCTTGCATTACAGTATTTGACCTAAAGAAAACGGAAGCTTAAAATACGAAGTTACCCCCAAGTATTAGTAGTATATCCGTTTTCTCTTATAACTAATTATTGTAAACAGAGAAAGTCGTGTTTAAAATAGGTTTTAGAATGGGAAGTACTGATCATCCGACCATGCAAAATAGCTTGATTAACTTCTTAATAATGGAGTGGAACACTTTATTCCTGTAAAATACGCTTAGTAAAGACTAAAGGTGTAGGTTGCAATTGTAGAACAACAATTGTGACAGCCCAACAAACCACCATGGTGCAGCTTGTTAGCCTACAGGTTACAAGAATTAGGCCTAACTTTTGCATACTTTAAAATGTATATCAAATACAAATTCAAAGACATGTAAATTACAAAAAAAGAGGGTGAAAGAGGAATGTTTGATCTTTCCCATGAAAAGTGTGTGAAAAGGAAATGGAAATTAATACGGAAAGACTCTAAAATATTTTTATTTTCAATTTCTAAGGGCGTATGTGTATTAATATCTTTTTAAGAATTGTGCGAAGAATATATTAAATACGCAGCACATTTATAAAACATGCACTTACAAACATGACTAGTATGCAATAATATCACCGAATTATAATACGGTATAATTGCACTGTAAACTTGAGAAGATAAATTTGCAATATATTCTAAGAAAATGGGTCATAGTATAAGACTATGAGCAAGGATATATTATTACCCAGTTAAACCTGAGAGAGAGAGAGAGAGAGAGAGAGAGAGAGAGAGAGAGAGAGAGAGAGAGAGAGAGAGATTTCCATAAACAAGCTCAAGACTAAGCATGCAAAAGGGAGGGAGAAACCTGATCTTCATATTAGATCCATGAGTCATAAAATTGTCCAAACAAAAGCTGAATTATATGACAGGCTGATGGGCCGAGAGAGAGAGAGAGAGAGAGAGAGAGAGAGAGAGAGAGAGAGAGAGAGAGAGAGAGAGAGAGAGAGAGAGAGAGAGATGCTTTAGATTTTAGATAAAGGTGAAAATTTGGTCTATATACGTA
>NC_090765.1:6816437-6831437 GCF_036898095.1 Palaemon carinicauda | reverse complement strand
ATATATATATATATATATATATATATAAATGTGTGTGTGTGCAATTGAAAACAGCTGATGCGTGGTGGACTTAGAATATGTATTATAGCCAAGAAATGAAGTGAAAAAAAAAAACTTATTCCAGTTAGTACTTTCGTCTTATTGGTGATATCATCACTGGAAATAAGAATAAACATGCATGAATATCATATTTGTGAAGGAAAAAGGGATCCATAAATGGTTAGTTTCTTTATAATTCTCGACAAGTCCGAATTAAGAAAAGAAGAAAATATAGGATTACTGGAAAACAGGCTATAGGTCATATATAGGTTTAGATCAGGGATGGGGAACCTGCGGCCTTAAGGCCGCATATAGCCTTCTGGACCATCAAGTGCGGCCTTCTATGGTCTTATAATAGGTACAGTATGTGTAGTATATTTCTGCTTTGACACTGAATATTGTGTGTTTGAAATCATTTTACTGTATGTACACACATACAAATATGTTACACACAGACCATAGGAAAGTTGTGTTCAGTGATTTACCTCCCTTAGAATGGAAGCAATTTTTCCATGAATTCAATGAATCTTAACTGAATACAATTAGCAGTTTCCTTGTCAGCTGCAACAGCTGTTGTAGCTGACAAGGAAAAACTGCTAGTTGCAGAGATTGAGTGATTTAACGTATGATGGACGAGAGAGTTCCTGTTTTGTCCATCTCCTCACTGTGATCTATGTTAGTTTTAGATGAGTCAACAGGTTCCAGATTTTTGGCATAAAAATATTTTATTTGTGCTTTCACTGATGAGTTTTGATCGTATGAAAAACAGCTTCCCTTAGGTAACCTTAATGCAAGGACAAGAGGAACAGAAATTATACAAACTTCAATAAGCAATGTCAAATAGGAGGACTAAATTTTACTTCCTTATTATAATAAGTTATGCACTGATGGTGTTCCAGCTATGATGGCTAAAAACTAGGGATTTATTAAACATCTTAAGAAAGCAAATAACTGATTTTTTTTTCAATGAAAACAGCTAAGTGTGTTTAAACAGATACAATTTTTTACTGGGATGTTGCATTTTTATGAATGTGATTATTTAAAAAGTACCTACTTGCTAATATAAAATATTTGAAAAGGTTATATTGTTGATATTTATAAGCTATCTTTTCCAAAAGATTAATATTACTTTATTTATCACTTCATACAAAGAACCTACTTGCTAAACTTAAGTAATTTGAAAATGACATGCTTTTGATATTCATTTACTTACGGTAGTTTGAAAACTACCCAAACTTGAATGAAATATTTTAAAATTTAGTTTTTAATATAATTCAAATATTTGAAATTGTAATGCTTTAAATTTTTATAAACCTGTCACTCTTTCTTTAGTTTATTAGTAAATTACTTGGAGGATAAAATAACCAACAAAATTCTATGCGGCCTTAAGGAGCATTGAGGAATTGCAAGATGGCCTTCATCCAAAAAAAGAGTTCCCCACCCCTGGTTTAGATTATGCCCTTGGGTTCAAAGGTTTAAAGGTTTAAAGGCCATTCATGAATGGCAGAGGCAAGGGACAGTGGCGTTGCCCTATAAAGCATGAAAATGCCCAAGAGACTGACCATATATGCACATATGATCAGCGCCCAAGGCCCCTCTCCACCTAAGCTAGGACCAAGGAGGACCAGGCGATGGCTGCTGATGACTCAGCAGATAGACCTATATGCTCGCCCAAACCCTACATCCTTAGCTCACTAGGATGGTGAGGTTGCAGGGGCCAAAGAAACTGACGAGTTTGAGTGGGACTCGAACACATCTGGCGTTCACCAGTCAGGGACCTTACCGCGTCGGCCACTACAACAAGCTAAATAAATAGGGTTCCACAATAGTATCTGAATAAAGTCATTTTTTATGGATGACTGTCTTAGTATCCAATCAACAGGACGGCCAAAGCATTATTACGGAACCACCTAGGGCCAGCTAGATTATGCTTTTCTCTGACATGTGGCCAACATAAAATTATGTAATGACATTTACATTGCCGATTGAAAAACATGTTAGGAATAGCCCTAGAAATGAAAATAATGTAATATATAGTATTCCATGTTCAGAATATAATTTATTCAATGTCGGCCAAACATCTAAAAGCCTATCTGACAGAAATAAACCGCATAAATGACCATTTATAAAGGTCTTTTTTCTTAATAATGCTTCGGATGTACATTGGTTTAACACAGGTTATAAAATCAGTCGAAGCCAAGATTATAAGCTATAAGTCTGTTTTCCAGTAATCCTATATTATAAATGGCTTCATCCAAAGAAATACTGAGCATTCCTTTTCAATAATTTGTACTCAAAGGCATAATCTATACCTAAGCCATTTTCTATGTTCCTGTAATCCTATATCATCTTCTTTTCATTTTCCCTTCCATGGCTATAATATATATATATATATATATATATATATATATATATATATATACACACACACATATATGTACTAAGTATCCTGTATGTATACTCATATTCTCTTACACAGTTTTTAAGGGGGATGACTTGATATGTCGTCTTCCTTTAGTTTTTCAATTATGGTTATATGCCAACGGTGTCTATTAATTCTTTGCATTCGCTCACTAAAGGCATTATTAGCATGGTGATCAATGAGTCTAAAAAGTAAAGTCAATCGTGATGAAAAGCTTTCTTGATTCATTTCTAATCAAATATTTTCTATATGATTATAATGATTATTATGATTATAATGTATAGCAGTGTGTGAGCTTTGAAACTAGGCAAAAAAAAAAAAAAATAATATGAAACTTTTGCCGGTGATCAAAGGTAAAGAGCAATTGGGGCATCTTTTGAAACTTCAAAATATCCCATATTCCTTTATTTAAAATATCAAGGCAGTATCTATCATAATATAGAGGTTTCTGGCTAGAAAATTGTCTTAAATAATGATCATTCCACATCTCTCCCTTGCCTTAGAATATTCCCCGAGCAAAGCGACAAAGAAGACATTTTCCGGATGCACATAACCGAAACATTCCCAGCCTAGCAACACGGCATGAACAGAGAAACCAGGCGCCGGTTGGGAATAATAACAAGGCCTTTTTCTTATAAGGAAACCCAAATATACATGGTCCCATTGCCATAGGCTCCTCTCGCTATTATGTAAAAGAAGGTACCCGTAATGGATGGCTTCCCAGCTACACCAAATATGCAAGTGATCGACTCAAAATATGTGACCTCCTCAACGGGATAAGCTCTTCAAACTGAAGATATGTTTTCCAAGAATATGTGTTTAGGTATGCCTTTGAGCATCGTGTGTAGAAGCGATACTACGACTATGTTTACATATTTGAGTGAATGAATCTGCAGGTGCACTCTCGTTATCATGAGTCAATACTTTTCTAAGTGTTCTTTGGAGTCTATGTTTATGCCAGTCTGTGAGGGTAAGGGTGTTCAGTGTGCCTGATGCCAGAAAAGCATCTGGTGTTGGTGAATCATATCTCTGAATTACATTGAGCCGGCGATTCTTCCATCTCGCCTGACCACAATCAATAACATCAGTGAATCAAAATTAGAACAGGCAAATCGGGAATCGCAGCCTAAGTGCAAGTTACATCAATGAAAATGACAAAGAGAGTATTTACGTAGGTGCTGAAGGACCTAATCAGAAGTAAAAAGGGAATAAAATATATGATCTCTTGATACTGGTTCTTATTCTCTCGCTTTTGTAAAGCACTGGCTGAAGCTTGAGAAAATTAAAATAAATGTGAACTCATATTCCTTGGCGACAACATTGGTGGAGAAAACAATACGCTGTTCAAAAGTATTTACAGAAAATCGAGTTTACTGTTGGCATTGTTACTAATCTGGAGGCAAAGGTTCAAGCCCTTGTCCAACCAAATGCATTTATCATACAGCAATTTTCCGTGGATATAAAAATAATCCCAAGGTTGAATTCCATATCAAGTGCCATTTTTTTATATTTACATCTATTATATTGACGTGTGTTAGTGATACATAGAAATATATATGCATATACGAATATATATAGTATATATACAATAAGAGTATGCATGTGCGTGTCTTGTTGACATAGTCATTCTCACAGGGAAATAAAAGAAATGGGTCGTATTTATGCATAACAAAATATACCTATTGGGCCAGCTTCTAGATGGCCTGAGATATTTCGGACAAAAATAAATAAATACATGGTTCATTAAAAAAAGACCATAGCCTAAACATACGTATTGCCATTTGGTATATACTTTTATATATACTGTATATGTATATATACATACACACACACACACACATATATATATATATATATATATATATATATATATATATAGCAAGAGAGAGAGAGAGAGAGAGAGAGAGAGAGAGAGAGAGAGAGAGAGAGAGAGAGAGAGAGAGTAAATATAGTTTTTGATGGGAATTGTTTGTTTATCATTAAACTAATACATCATAATATCTTAGATCTAATTTCTTCATTATCATCGTTATTCTTTAATTATCAGTAATTAAATTATTAATTGACTTATACTGATAAATCTATAACATGAATTAATTTAATCATACGCAATGCGGACTGTTCTTATAAAATAAACACTAAATCGATAACTTTACTAAGGAAGCAAATGATAACAAATAATTAATATTTTCTGGAAAAGTATGAGTAAAAAATTATAACAATATGTGACAACTGTATACAAACATTGTTGATGTGTCTTAAAAATTTAAAGACGTATTGAAGCAATTTCAAATTCTTTTTAAAGGATTTAATGTATGCTTTATTGTACCGTTTCTGCAATCATGTTGAGTAGACTGTATATATATATATATATATATATATATATATATATATATATATGTATATGTGTATATGCGTTTATGTATGTATGTATATGTGTATACATAAATACAAATACGTATACGAACATATTTGTATGGGTATATAGATACACACACAAACACACACACACACACACACACACATATATATATATATATATATATATATATATATATATATATATATATATATATATATCAATATATATATATATGCATATATATATACATATATATACTGTATATGTATATATGCGTTTATGTATGCAAGTATATGTGTATACATAAATACAAATACGTATACGAACGTATATGTATGGGTATATAGATACACACACACACACACACACATATATATATATATATATATATATATATATATATATATATATATATATATATATATATATATATATATATATATCAATTAAATATATATATATATATATATATATATATATATATATATATATATCAATAATATATACACATATATATATATATATATATATATATATATATATATGTGTGTGTGTGTGTGTGTGTGTATTTGTGTATATATATGCACATAAATTAGATATTAATATTTGTGTGCATATTCTTTTCCCAGCTAGTGATACTATTAACCTACTGTGATCAGTATTTACAAAACTATTCATATAAATAAGGAAGTAATTTCCGGTTGCAGCAAAAGCAATATACTTTAAATCCCAAGAGAGAGAGAGAGAGAGAGAGAGAGAGAGAGAGAGAGAGAGAGAGAGAGAGAGAGAGAGAGAGAGAGTCACGTTCTACATGTGGTTTGTGTCCATATTATATGTCAAGGCCACCCTTCATTTCTACTCTTCCTTCTCTTCCTCCAACTTGCAAGATGACTTGGGACAACTCACACACTTCAGTATCTACAAATGAGTTTACATTTCTGGAGAAAAGACCTTTGAAATAAAGGGCATATCTTCCAGCGCAGTATAACTATACAGAAAGGTATACGATTTGACAACACACAATATGAAAACCTACGTCTTGTCTTAATTTCATGTAAACATTCCCGGAATTCTGAAATTCTCCTAACGATTTCTTCCATAAGAACAATAATAAATGGAAGAAAATTACAGAGAAGGAAAATTTTGATGGATGTTATAGTACACAAATAAAATTGGATAAAACTCAATTTTGCGCTTAAGAGTCTGCTAGTTATCAATGTCAATTACATACAGATTTCACAGATTTTTTCTTTGAGACAATGGAGCGCAAATGATAGCACAACCTAGAAAGACTATAATTAAAGTTCAAAAAGAAGAGTGCCTTTTGTTTAAGAGTGGCGACTTTCCTATTTATTTAAGATATTTTCTTACTCATAGATCTGAAGATTCTTGTCTGAATATTGACTCAATATCTTTAGTTATGAAATGAAAGGTCCTTTGGTGTAACATATCCTTCGTACCACACTCCTAAGATATGGAGATTTGCATCATTCATATGTGACAAGTTTGTGTCCTTTCAAGAAACTAGTGTACGCGACCCATCGAAAATGATGGCTAAATATTTAGGTAGATATGCAGACACACACCCCTCTCTCCCCTCCCGAGGGACAAAGAAAGCTGGACGTGACCGGATATATATATATATATATATATATATATATATATATATATATATATATATACTGTATATATAGCCAGACGCTTTCCCATTATTATATATGTGAGATTCATCCAGCCTTTCCAGAGTCACTCTCTTCATCAAGATAATATGATGTAATAAATAAAAATAATATAAATGCAAATATTTATAGCAATGGGAATAATATTAACAGAATAATTCCATAATGCAACATTTCCCCTTGTACTTACTTTCGTCGGTATATTCGTAAATGCACAATAGACAAAGCGAAAGAATTGAATACAGGCCATTCGACCTTGATTTTAATGACATTCATTACATCTTCTGTGGTGTACATATAATGGGCACTCTCTCTCTCTCTCTCTCTCTCTCTCTCTCTCTCTCTCTCTCTCTCTCTCTCTCTCTCTCGTTATAACATATGCCTTTAACTTATTTCAACATCAAATATCAGAACTGAGCAACCAGGAACATACATGACGCTACTATCAAAGGCACACGATCATGACTGGTCTGATCATAGGTTATCATATTTATGGTAAGTGCATATTCCAACACAGTCAAAATCCCTCCAAGTCCAGCAAAAGGAAGAAGTAGGTCATTTCGCTTGTCAAACGTGTCCTAGACGCCAACAATATATAATAAATGCATTATCAGTGTACAATACCCTTTCCCCAAAGTTAGGATCCAGGTTGGGCCAGGTAATGTATCTTAGTTATTCAAAAGGTAGACCTATCCCCTTAGGCCCCAAGCACACTAGCCACTCTGTGGTACCACAAGTGGCCGCGCAAAGTGGCAGGCCAGAGCACACTAGCCACTTTTTAGAGCCACATGTGGCGACCACATGTGGTTATATTTTGAATACCCGGCCACATGTGCTCGCCACACCGATATCACTACATCTGATTAGCAGCCACATGTGGTCGCCAGAGATCGCTAGTGTGCTCTCAGCCAGCCACAAAACGCCGCCACAAAATGCGCTGTTTGTGGCGGGGACGAGCGACAGCTTGCCACAGTCACGAGCCACAGACACAAGTGTGATCGGCAAAGCTTGAAAACAATGGGAACCTATAGGAGAAAATATCCCCGCTACAAAACGCAGCCACTTGTGGCTCTACAAAGTCGCCTGTGTGCTTGGGCCCTTATATGTAAAAGAATAGAATAGTAAGGATAAGGATAGAGGCACAGGTAAAAACTGTTAGGTCGTAAGTGACGCTCAAATTCTCGTGTTACAGACCGTGCATTAAAGACATTTCCACTGCTGTTGTAAACTGCTTGACCCTTCTGGCCAATCACGGGCTCTTGTAATTATGCAACCCGTAATCGTTTCCACTATACTACCACATCCTTATAGTAAAGCAAAAACAAAAGCAATAGGTTTGATAGGATATTTCATCACATCAAAGTAATTCCAACTATAAACAGCTGCTTCGTCCCTAAAAGAGCAGTAACAAACTTTCCCTCTTTACTGAAGACAAGAATGAGGCGGGTTTGTTGATAAGGGGAACACCAAAGAATGTTGAGAATACAACCTCCGGGAAGTGATGGATTGGTACAATGCAGTAAAACAACAAGACGTTCTCAGAGGAAAAAAGAAAAAAAAAACTTTAGCCATCTCAAGAGAGTGTTATGGCTTTACAACGGAAATGAATCTAAAAGGAAAGACTTGGATTACTGAAGATGATATCCTTAAAAAGTGTCAATAAGGAAAGCATTTCAACGTTTAGATATTAAAACTTTATGGTAGATATATATATATATATATATATATATATATATATATGTGTGTGTGTGTGTGTGTATATATATATATATATATATATATATATGGGATGCATTGATATAAAAGGTCTGTTTAAAATTGTTTTTACAACGACCCAAGACACTTCAAAGGCAATAATCATATCTCTTATGCTTCTAATAAAATAACTGTGGCTCACCTTCATATTGTTACTTAAGATTTAGGTGTTAGAAAACCATCTTCAAGTGAAACGATTTTCGGCAGTCGAATGCCTCCGCATGAAAACAATAAAAGATGCTTCTTCAAGAAACAGTAATTATTGTCACACTGTTGACTATCAAATCAAAGATGTACAGTTGGACACAGGAATTCCTGTCACACCTCGCTCTGAGGAAGTGTACTCAGTCACCTCAATACTGCGCGGCGAGTTCCAGTGTGTAGCCTTGCCCACCACTTTCGCCATATCTTTCTATACTATTTTTTTTTGGTTAGTCACTGCGCAGCAAGGGTGTGCACTTCCTCAGAGCGAGGTGTGCCATGAATTCCTGTGTCCAACTGTACCTATTGGATAGGAATTTACCTCCGTTTTAAACCTGCTTCTTATAGCAACTAAGAGGTCTTATAAACAGCACAGTTGATCATTCATCTCCTATAGCTTTTTCTGCTGCCCTTTGTATTAAAGAAAGGTTATATAGCAAAGTGAGACAAATAATGTGTATTCAATCGCATCTCTACAGCAACAAATCAAGTCACTTATCAGAATTTATGGATAACAGCTGTGCAAACATTTGTAATCAAACATGGGCCGCAATCCGGCCATCAGTCACCTCAATAATGTTGAGTAAGATATCAAGACCAAATCAATGGTGCATTCATTCCTACAACCTACTGGACGCCAGATCATAGCTATCATCAATCAATCAAAAGAATCTAACAACATTTACCGTAACAAACAAACCATATAATTACAATTTTGAATTGAATATTTCGAACAAATGATTGACAAATCAGACTTGAGAAAGTCTTTTAAGTCTTGCACACAAATGTGGAGCAAAATCTAAGATTCTCATACAATTCATCATTACTTAATGTTTACAAACAATTATGAAATAAACACGTGTAAATTCAGTTTATGGCATCAACTAAAATAACATCACAACTGCTACAAATGACAATGACATTATAGCCGCTGATGTCATATCAGCACTAACCCAAATGTGCAAGCAGATGCGTTGCTTACACAACAACAGAAGAGCATCAACTCATCTCTCCATATAGCTCTTTCTTTTCCCTTGTTGTAAACACAAGATGCTGTTTCTTTGCAATGAACACTCCCTTTTGCGGAGTCACGCTGACGTCGTGTTACAGCCATGCATTCCTCAAAGTGCAATGAATACTGACCCCTTCTCTCTCTCTCTCTCTCTCTCTCTCTCTCTCTCTCTCTCTCTCTCTCTCTCTCTCTCTATGGGATAGTATTGCTAAAATCTATTTAATGTAATTAGAAGAATTTACAATATAAATGTATTGTAGGATAATGAATATAAGACTTAATACTTACAAAAATTACCTTTATATCAATAAAATTGTGGTTAAACCATGCATTATAACACTACTCCTATAATACTCAACTTTCTTAACTAATCCCTAAAATGGTTAGCTAGCTAATTGTCCTCATTTTTCTTTCACCAACCTTTCTTATAGGCTAAAAATATAGTATTTCATACAATCTCTATACGTACGTAATTCTCATAACATTGTGAAATTTAAGTATTGAATGCAATGCCATAATTTTTTAAAACTTTCTGATTACCTTTTTTTTCTAAGGAGACAATCAAGCTTTATAACCTACACCCATTCTAGAACCTTAGTTTATATAGCGGTGATTTAACCAAATCGGGATGGGTTTAAACTATTGTCGCTAAAGCTATCTACGCATGCATTTCTGTTCGAAAATGCCCTCCCTCAGCAATACCCAGATTTCAATCCTACATCAAAGAAAGAGAAGCTTGCGTAAGGAAAGAATCCTAAGGAAGATATTTCCTTAAACTCGATTCAATAGAGTTGTATACGTTGTAAATTTACTTAAAATATCACATTAGGAATGTTGGCACTGCTCATTCTCAGAATAAAAATGCTACAAAATGGTAAATAATTTATCTATTACCAACATAACCCACGATATTGCCTACTATGAATATGAGAGACTCCCAAATTTTTGGTTTCCTTGATATGAATACCGAAAAGAGAATTGCAAAGGAATGGGAAGAAGGAAAAGTGAACATAGGAGTCAAAGGGATTCAATTTGAACACAGATTTAAAAGAATAAAAAAAAAATCAGGAAACATGTATAAAGGAAAAGAGTTTCCCGGCACGAAAGAATGCCAAAAAAGGTTCACTCTAAAGTTGGTATTTTTCCTTAAATTCTGGCATGAAATTAAACTGTAAGCTTATCATCCTCATAAACCTACACTATCAGCTAAAAAAACACCACCACCTTCAATGGTTTCAACAAATGACAATTTCTCCTGTATATTAAAAGCAAGTGTCTGGCTATATATATATATATATATATATATGTGTGTGTGTGTGTGTGTGTTGTATATATATATATATATATATATATATATACACACACACACACACATTCACGCTGAGTGACATTTCCAGACGTATAAGTATTTGGCCTCTTTCAGGTAAGGAGAGAATAATCATACCCTGGTGAGAAGGGGTACCCCGAGAACCACAACTGCCGTGTTGTAGTTAGGAAAGGGGGAGAGGATGTGAAGGGTTGAATGTGCATGGATATATATCTAAATATTTAGCCATCATTTTTGACGGGTCGCGTACACTAGTATTCTCATAATACCCTTCTGCTCAGTAGACTGTAAATGAGCCAAAATCACTCCATCGAGTTTTGAATAAATGATAAGACGAATAGGACAGACAAATGGCCTCTTACATGTTATTACTGCTCCCTGCAGTTGCATTCAGTTGAGATAGAAAGCATCCAGACACCCGGTTGAGTAAGAGGGAGAAAGTGCCATGGGGGAAGGAGGTGAGGGGGGGGGGGGGTCAGAGGAAGGCAGATCTAATACGAAATTATGACGACTGGGGATCCGAGACTGAATAAGGTATTTATCTTCTCACTTCTTTATTTCGTACGTGTTTGTTTGTAGATGTGTACAGAATTAATTGCGTTTCACTTACAGGTTACAGTGTTTCTATTCCTTATATTTTCTCTTAATAAGCACATTCTTTTCAGTGAAAGCCTCCTTAATAATCCACATTTCTATTTGTAGGTTGAGTCCACAAGTTCACACCAATTGTATATCACTAGACATGGGCCTGAGATGACCTGAGGCCAAATTAATTCACTTCAACCAAATACCAGCAAGGCTTGCACAATGACACAGAATACATTGAAGTTTTATTAATTGTTCGTAGGTGTCCAGGAGAAACTTATAACTTGTGATTAGAGATTTATAGCATAAAACATAGATAGATAACCATATCATGTAAACGCATACATTCACAAATACACACACATTTTATATATAATTATATATATATATATATATATATATATATATATATATATATACATAGCATATTACTATACACTATATGAGTATTAAAAGTTTCTAAAGACAACACATATTCATTCTTAAAATATCCACTCTATTACTCGCCAAAATATCAATCGCCCAAATTGGAACTTTGTTTTGTGTTCGTAAACGAAACCCTTACACGGCGACAAGAGAAGGCGAGGATTAAAGGTCGCTCATGAATGGCAGAGACAAAGGACAGTGACAATGCCCTCCTCGATAGCAGGACAATGCCATAGAGACTGACTATATATATATATATATATATATATATATATATATATATATATATATATATATATATATATATATATATATATATGATCAGCGTCAATGTCCCCTTCTTAAGCCAAACTAGGGTCAGGTAATCTCGACAGTTAGACATATAGGCTCCCCCAAAACACCCACCCATTATTAGCTCACAAGAATGGCGAGGTTGCAGACACTACAAGAAACTATCGAGCTTGAGCGTGACTCGAACCCCAGTCCAGACAACGCCAGGCAGGGATGTTTCCAATGGGCTACTACAACAAGTTTTTATATGAAGTATCTGTTTTAATGTTAATGTTTTCAAAATATTTTATCTTAATTGTTCATTACTTCTTATATCGTTTATTTATTTCCTTTCCTCACTGGGCTATTTTTCCCCGTTGGAGCCTTTGGGCTTTTAGCATCTTGGTTCTCCAACTGGGGCTGTAGCTTAGCTAATAATAATAATAATAATAATAATAATAATAATAATAATAATAATAATAATAATCCTGTTTGGTAGTGAAAGTTAGCATCTAGGAACTATATAATGAGATTTTAAGTACTAATGAGGAAGGTTGAGGATAATGGTAATTACCGCAGCGATATCAAATACACAGCGTTATTGAATGCTCTGACGAACTTTATAGTCTGAATGCGAATGATAATGGGGTACAGTAAGGTAGAAAGTCTCTAAGTATTAACTACAAATAGGACATATAGAATCGTCTGACATACAAGTAACCACATTTAACGACCAAATGATAAAACAGATGCATCTATCTATGTATACGTTTTTAATTACAAAATAAATGGTATATATATTTGGACTAGATGTGTATAGATAGATGTCCGTATCACGTAAACAGATACACACAAATATATACATATGTATACATGTGTATATATATATATATATATATATATATATATACACACATACATATATATACATACGTATATACACACATATATATATATATATATATATATATATATATATATAAAAATACAAAAATTTTGCTTACAGTAGAGGATAACGAGGGATATGCTATATAACTGACATCAGTGCTTGACTCCCATTCCTTTCTACCTATCCTCTTCAGTTACCTGACAAGCATATACAAAGCTGTTAATGATAACACTCATAAACTGCATCTTGAATAGAATTACCTAATAAAATGACAAACAAAACAAGGATAACAATTAAATCTTCTTTTTGTCTCCCCCTCCCCACCCCCCTCTACAAGTGACGTCATCATCTCCTATTTCAAAAGGTGGCGCCTTGTCTCCCTCCAGACCCCATCCCGTGGCGCCCATCTGCAGCCCGTCATGACGTCAAACCCAAACGCATCACCATATCGGCGCCGACAGCAACAACAGAGGTCTTTCTGGAGCCGTTTGGTGAGGGTTTCAAGACTTTCCCTCTGAGAGAGAGAGAGAGAGAGAGAGAGAGAGAGAGAGAGAGAGAGAGAGATACCGGGCCTGTTTTGTAATAAAGTTCTTAATATTATTGTTCACCTTCCATATCTGAATGAGTACATTTTATTCACTGAGAGAGAGAGAGAGAGAGAGAGAGAGAGAGAGAGAGAGAGAGAGAGAGAGAGATATCGGGCCTGTTTTGTAATAAAGTTCTTAATATTATTGTTCACCTTCCATGTCTGAATGAGTACATTTTATTCACTGAGAGAGAGAGAGAGAGAGAGAGAGAGAGAGAGAGAGAGAGAGAGAGAGAGAGAGAGAGAAATGCAATCCATCCTTCCTACAAGTCTCAGGGGACAAAACCCATTCACTCTCTTAGAGTCTTGAGAATTCATTTGGGATTCTGCTCACATCGTAAGATAAATAAATCATGAACGAAGAAGAGCGGACTTGTTGCGGGTTCAGTCTCCTCTTTCAATTACTGCTCGTTTTGCATATTCGATGGGGCTATCTGAGGCGCTGTTTGTGGCACTAGGATTACCTCAAGTGCCGCCTTTCGTTTCACCATGCAGTGGAGCACTTATACACAATGTTCTCAAACTTGGGCTACGACATATTCTCCAAAGATTTTAATTTTGTTGCTTAAACTACACTTTCGTTGTTGTAGAGAAGCTTTCTAGTCAGATGTAAGGGTTTTTTTTTTTTTTTTTTTTTTTTTTTTTGGTATGGACAGCAAGAATGCATACACATCATCTCCCTTATATAATAAAGAGTAAGAGTCTGACATTATATACAGTATATATATATATATATATATATATATATATATATATATATATATATATATATATATATATATATATATATATAATATTAATGATTTCTGTCAGCATACCTAAAGGTAAAAATTTATGTATAATTTACAGACTTTTCAGAAAAAAAAAAATTGATCCAACTCACAGATTGCCTTTGATAATCACTTTTAAAAGCCAAACGCTAGGAGAAGACCTTTAATGATACAAACGTCCGTTTGACTGTTATAAGTCTGCATACTGGCGTCATAAAACCTATGATAATCGAGGTAAAAAAGTACAATGGTTTCAAATAGTAATTTGTAAAAAAGAGACAATGAAATAATTGAAACTCAAAACATACAGCTTTAAAAAAGAACAGGATAGGATATGTATAGGGAAAATCGAAAGCCAATGTAGGCTTATTCTTGTTTAATATAGGGCTTGGAAATCAGAGCGGTGGTGTATTTCATTAATTTCATTATATCAGTAAAAGCAGATATGAATTGAGAAATCCCTCGTTCTTATACAAAGCCAGACATGTCAAACATACATTTACTCCGCAAAATTGATTTGAAGCGAATATTAGAAAAGATTCAAATTCCGAAAATGAGGCATACGCTTGTATCATCAATTAGAAAGGCTTATTTCCCTGAATAAGAAAAATTTCAGGGAAATGGAAGGAGGAGAGAATTGCATAATCTTGCACTATGCTTCATGAACCAAGAGAAAA
>NC_090765.1:6793937-6808937 GCF_036898095.1 Palaemon carinicauda | reverse complement strand
ACCCCGAATAAGTTGGTTTCTTCCATGCTGGAAACTTACAATGGTATAAATATATACGGTCTTTAGATGTTTATAGCTGCATGATATCTGATCCTAGTAAAAAGCAGAGTCAATGCGAAGGTCTGGAAAATAGACTGGTATTTACGCTCGTCTTCGAAGGTGGAAGTTGACAAACAAAACGGGTTTGTGACTCATTGAAGAGCGAACGCTCAACGAGTTCCTTCGTTAGCTGAATATTTGGATAGCGACGGTCGTAATAGTCCATGTACTGGGAGTCGGAATAAATGTTGTTGTCATGTCTCATAAGCTAAACCTTTTAGAGGTTGGTCAGTAAGATTAAAGAAAGGAAGCGGGATTGGAGGGAGGTATAGCGAAGTCTAAAAAGTGGGTGTTGCACAGCATTTGTGATATCAACAGAACACTGCATGAAGTTCACTGATAGCACTAACCTCATTTCAGATTTTAGTTTGTATTTTTCTTCAACCCAAAAAACTTGCCAGCGCCAGCCTACTTTGAATGCAGAAATAGGAAGTTTCTATTTTTTGATAGGCTTGTTGGCTTAAATTATGAGACTACTTGATAGTCTTATAGAGGTAAAAATAATTCTGGCACATGGATCAAAAGCCATAACTTAAAAAAGATGGTTCAGTATCTTAAATCGTATCATAAATCTCTGCGATTACCTTGGAGTTTTCAAATTTGTATACTATCAATCAAAACGATCTTTGTACGAGTATATATCATGACATGTTAATAATAATACTTCCCAACTCTATGATTTCGATAAGGGAGATAAAAAAAAATCACGGAAACGGGGAAGGGAATTAATATCAACTTAAGCTGAAGTCATTTTTTTATATAGAGAGGTTCATTCATGGAATCTATAGCTATCGAGCAAATATTATGAGGTTTATTACCTATGGAATAAACCTCATAACTTGAAAACAACAAATACTGTTGAATTGTGTATAGGCCTACCTGTCGTAAAAAGTACAGCATGCCACAGGTACAAATGCATTTAATTATTATTACTATTATTATCATTATTATTATTATCATCATCATTATTATCACTATTATTATTATTAATTGCTAAGCTACAACCCTTGTTGGAAAAGCAGAATGCTATAAGCCCAGGGGCTCCAACAGGGAAAATAGCCCAATGAGGAAAGGAAACAAGGAAAAATAAAACATTCTATGAACAGTAACATTAAAAGAAATATCTCCAATGTAAATTATAAAAACTTTAACAAAACAAGAATAGGAGGAGAAATAAGCTAGAATAGTGTGCACGAGTGTACCCTCAAGGAAGAGAACTCTAACCCAAGACAGTGGAAGACCATGGTACAGAGGCTATGGCACTACCCAAGTCTAATGGTACCCTGACACTTGCACGACTTTTTGCCACGAATTTGTCGTGGCAAGTCGTGACATTTTGTGGCACAAACTGGAAGATAAAAAAAAAAAAAAAAAAAAAAAAAATGACCTCAGAATCACAGCTGACCTGTCCACATTAACACGAACTGGCACGACAGGTTCACGACGAGTTTGTGTATAGTTTGCGCACTTTCCGCATCGTCCCGACGAGTTCACGAACAGTTCGCGCATGGTTCACGACCCGGTCACGAAATTTTGTCGTGACCAAAATTTTGAACATTTCAAAATTCTCGTCACGACATGCCACGATGTCACGACGGGTTTACAAACACTTCACACCAGTTCACGACGAGTTCACACCAGTTCACGACTCGAGTCGTGACAATGCGTGCCACAAATTCGTGCAAGTGTCAGCCTGGCTTAAGTGTTATCTAACTACTACGCTGTACTTTTTAAACTGTTGCTTACAGTAATTGGTTCAGAAGTTACTGTGAAATATTATATTTTAGTAATATAAATGCTATCCATTCAATATAAATACGTCCCTGACTGGTGAACGGCTGGCCGGGTTTCGAGTCCCGCTCAAACTCGTTAGTTCCTTTGGTTGCTGCAGCCTCACCATCCTTGTCAGCTAAGGATGGGAGTTTTGGGGGAGCCTATAGGTTTATCTAGCCTGGCCCTCCTTGGTCCTAGCTTGGGTGGAGAGGGGGTTGGGCGCTGATCATATGTATATATGGTCAGTCTCTAGAACACTGTCCTGCTTGATAGGCCAATGTTACTATCCTTTGCCTCTGCCATTCATGAGCGGCCTTTAAACCTTTAAAACGTAAAAGAGGAAAACGTGAAGATTACATAATGTATGCATGAATGTATTATTCACAAACCAAAAATGAAATTGGGAATTAAGTTGCGATCAGCCAAGGAGAGCAGCACCGTGACTGAGTGGTGTAGGCTAAGGTCACGTTTGCCCTTAGCCCCTTGACTATTCCGGTGAAATTAACCTTATCACAAAGATTTTCTTATAAAGCCGTAAGGCTGTAATCATTTAGGCACCACTCCCTCTTAATATGGAAACAAGAAAATTAGTAGGTATATATATATATATATATATATATATATATATATATTATATATATATATATATATATATGGTGTCACTTAGCTGCATTGCCAGACGTATAACTACTCGGGCTCTCATGTTACGGGTGAGAGAGGAATTAGTCATACCCTGGTGAGAAGGGTGGGTGTACTTGTGTATGCGTATCTAAATATTTAACCTCATTTTTGGCGGGATGCGTACAGTAGTTGTAGTTTAAGAGAGAGTCGAAGTAGAGAGCCCTAACCTCATAGTAGAGGGGCGAAATCTGAAAAGAGGCCTCGTTAAGGTTTTAAAATAATTTTCTGTTACAAGCCGGCATCCACCATATATTGTTAGTATATGATGTCCTGCATTCAGTAAGGGTGGATGACACTTGAGATTTTTCCGAAAAGGGCCAAAATTAACCCTTTTTAGCGAATACGCAATTTGAAAAAAACGACGAAAACACTAAAGACTTGTTTATGAAAAACTCTGTAATTCAATCATCTTGTATGCTATACATGATTATGATACCTCATTTTGAAGCTTAGGATAACACCTTTACATAAAAAACAAACAAATATGAAAGATTATGTAAATTGATGGTCCTGATTAGGTCAAAGGTCAAGTGATCATGTGATTACCAATTTTGGGGATATTCAATATTTTTTACCTCAAATATCATACTTTGCCTGCATATATTTTTATAAGGATGGTTTTAATCTTAAGAGGATGTCCTTAGGCAGTTTTTAAAAGTAAAAGGGTCTTTTAACTCCTTTCTACCTAATATTTATGAGGGATCGAATTTCCACCCTTTTTGGAAAAATCCCTAAAATCGTTGAAAATCATGTTTTGAATACTTGTTGTGATATTAATTGCTATTGTTCTATTATAATCATTGTGTTTAGAATAGTACAGTGTATAAGGGGTGTTTTCAGTTGAAAAGGGTCAAAGGTCATGTTCATCACGGATTACATAATTATCCAATATGATCAAGTTGCTTTGAAAGTCAAAATTGCTTTTCCACTGAGTTACTTGTATGCACACATAGGCAGTCATTTAAGTTCAACTACTTAATTTCTAACATATTCACTGACTAGCTAGTTTGTATCATCATCCTCTGCGTTTGTATTATTGTTACATAAGCCCTCTCAAGCAAAAGCACTTGTGCAATTCTTCTGCCCCGCTCTCACACAACCGCATCTCTTGCCACAGCCAGTTGTGCATGAACAGGTCACTAACTCAGTGCAAGCTTTCGGAATAGGTGCTAATGTCATTAGTTCTGGCTTTATCATTCCATCTTCAAGTATCCAACCACTGTCTGTCGCATTAGGTAGCACGGGAGATGGAGTCAAGGCTTTCTTACAGACAAGGGCTTGGTAGTTAGCGCGCCTTATATTTTTGTCAAGCGCATCTTTAGTTGGTGGAAGGGCGTCAAGGGTTTTCTTTCCCTGGACAAAGATCTTTACTCTTGCTTCATTAATGAGATCGCAATCTTTTTCATAGAGCCTGCAAGCAAATCTTTCTGCACCTGATATTGCTTCTGGAGTCAGCTCCACAGACCCTAGCTGTTCCAAACTTTCAGGATCCTGAATGAATACTTTCCACGCTGTTTTCTTTCCCTTTCCTGCAAATTGACTGACACTATCGCAACCTGTGATTGCATGAAAAGCTATAACGTTCTTTACTATCTCCTCGGGGAGTTTTATCTCATGTACTGGAAAGTATGGCCCTTTACCCGTTTTACCTGTGTACATCCATATTTGTGCTGGTAGTCTGTCTCTGAAACCAAGTGCCAACACTAGCACATCTGTGTCTCTGCATTCCAATACCACTCTTGCTTACCCATTGATACATGCATCTTCAGCGTGAAGTATGAGACGAGTATCGGCCTCTTCTTGTGTCGATTTGAGGTGATCAATAGTCCGACTTGAGGATGACCAAACCCCTGAGACATCTTCAAAGCCTCCAGCTAAAACAAGCTCGTACTCAGATAACAGCTCTCTTTCAGCTTACTCAACAAAGGATCTGAATAGAAAAGCAGCTAGATCAGCTTTATTTGCAGCCAAACTCATAAAGGATTTCCAATTGGGTAGAACTTTTACAGCTTTTGAACTGATGACACATCTAATTTGTCTTGCTTTTCCAGCTCGTTTCTTTCGTGTACCTGATTTTATTGAATTGTCAATGTACCGATCAAACAAGACATCAATCCGTGAGTATGTTGTACCAAAGCGGTTCAAGATGTTTGTGCAGAACACTTCACCTAGGTCACCAAAGGTTTTGACATTTTCTGGCTATCCAATAGCTTGTATTAGTGCTTGACCATCGATAAGCAGGCATGTTTTGGCTTCACTCAAGGGAAGTGTAACTGGGATCTCTATATCCTTTGCCAGCAAGTCATGTAGCTGAGCTTTATCTGTTGTATGAAGTTGACGATTTGTTCCAGCAAATGCCCTTGGGACTGGGGATAGTTCATGCTGTAAGATACTAAGTCTACCTCTCTCTCACTTTGTGAAGCAACGAACAATCTGTGAATAAGATCACGGTCGGCTTTGACTTCCTTCTGTTTCCCACCTACAAAAGGAGTTTGAGTTTTGTACATGGTGCTGACGGCTACAGTTTTTGTGCGGGCTATTTTTCGATAGAAGTCCTTTGACTTTTCAAGAAGTCTGGTGGCTACAAAGGATTCCAGAAGTGACATTCCGATTATTGGGGCTTTCATTATATCCCTTGTAATTTCTTCTGGAACAACGTCTTTTGTTGTCAGGCAAACTAGGTCCTCGTGATGTTCTTCACTGAAGCTAAATACACCAAATCTTTTTAATTCTTCCATTATCTTCTGAACATCATCTTCGTCTCTTTTAAGGCGAGTAGGGTCAGACTCTAGGTGACACCATTCATCATCGATATCATCATCTACATGGAGGTTAAACATTTTAAAGGTCGCCTCTGCCAATCTTGCCTTTTCATTGTACACCAGACACCATTTATCTCTTGCAGCATTCCGCTTTGTTATCCCGATGATTCTGCCGCTGACCTTTGACACCTTATTTACATGCTCGAGGGCCTGATCAATTGATACCTGCGAGAATTTCTTGTTTGTCCTTTTCACTGAAAATTTCCCTCTAACAAACTGATCATGAACATAAGGAGCAGAAGTAGGTAATTGTCTCATATCGGCCAAATACACTGGTCCCCATCTTGTGTAATTTGTATGGTTGTACAAAGCGAACCAAGGAAGCATCCTCGCAAATGAAGCTAGATGGAGTTCCCATATACCTTCTCTTTCAGCTCGGATGAAGTTCAAGAGGATGGAGACCATCTCCATATAGTTTATCCAGTACTGAAATGTTGGTTTATCAGCATGATGTCCTTGGAATTCCTTTAGAAGTGTTATGACGTCCATGTTCAATGAAACTAGTCTTTCATATGTCTTCTCAGAGTTGTCCGTGTTACGCTCGCTGAATGCAGAAGCAATCTCATTCGCACATACCTTGATCTCTTCACTATTCATTTTACCATTTTCATCTGCCCATGTGTTGACGTGGTCCCATAAAATTCGCCAAAGAGCTTCTACCGTCAATTTGTGACCACGAACAGCCTTATTGTATGCTTTACCATACATCATGTGATTGGCTGTGTTTTCACCGAAAACACCACTTTCAACCCAGACATCCTTCAAGCCTGAATCCTCAAGGTGCTGCCCAATAACCTTCATGAAGTTCATTATGATGTGAAAACTTCCCAATCGAACTATCGTATCTTCATGTTCATCCTTTTTCTGCCATACAATCTCTTTAGCTTTACAATAGAGGGCCTGGTCAAATGATACTACTGTATACTTTTGTCCCAAGGACTCGGCAATGTATTTGCACTTTGACAGTACTGTATAAACTGTGTCAGGATCATCAGCAGGTGCAGGAATTATTCTCATGTACCCTATGTTGACTACATTTGAATGTACATTTGAGATGATCTGATTAAATTCAGTCCATGCAGGAACACTTTGATCTCCGTCTTCACAACCAGCAATGCATGATTGAATCCAAGCTAAATCCTGGCACTTGGCATGTTTGATAGCTTCATTTTCGTCAGTCATTCTGTACCAGTCCAAATCAATTGTTCGTAACACTGGAGAAGGTCGCCTGCTTTTAGTATAGCCGCTTGACAGGGTTTCGTGAAAGTCTGAAGGAATCGAATTGACAATAGGTCTATCCTTACCAATGCAGGTATCGTCCACATTTGGCATGACCTCGCTATTCTTCTCCTGAAATGCTCCCATCTGGGTGGCATTGAATTGTCCTTTACCATCAAGGGTTTCTTCTAAAATATTGATGTTGTCACCTGCAAATTGGACAAACTTACCCCGATTCAAATTTCGATGAATAACAACATTATCATTGGCCTTATACCAATCTATTTCAGAGTTTGCTATGCTCGAGTCAATCCTTTGCACACACTCATAGCTAACGCAATGGCCAGCAGCATGAAGAATTTCACTACATGTGGTGTATACCGTGAAATTATGTAATCCATGATGAACATGACCTTTGACCCCTTTTTTAACTGCATGTACCCTTTATTCTATATCTCTAAGACTTTATTTTTAACACAAAGCTTCTTATATAGGCCTATATAATAAGAGCAACTATTATCACAACAAAGTAGTCAGAACACAATTTTCAACGATTTTAATGATTTCCCAAAAAAGGGTCGAAATTCAATCCCTCATAAAATTTAGGTAAGAAGGAATTGAAAGACCCTTTTACTTTTAAAAACTGCCTAAGGATGTCCTCTTAAGATTAAAACCATCTTTATAGAAATATATGCGGGCAAAGTATGATATGTGAGGTCAAGAATATTGAATACCCCCCAAAATAGGTAATCACGTGATCACGTGACCTTTGACCTTATCAGGACCCGTAATTTCCAAATACTTCATATTTGTTTATTTCATTGTAAAGGTGTTATCATAAGCTACAAAATGAGGTATCATAATCATGTATAGCATACAAGATGGTTAAGTTACAGAGTGTTTCCTAAACGAGGCTTCAGCTTTTTCGTCGTTTTTTCAAATCGCGTATTCGCTAAAAAGGGTTAATTTTGGCCCTTTTTGGAAAAATCTGAAGTGTCATCCACCCTTACTGAATGCAGAACATCATATTCTAACGGGATATGGTGGATGCCGGCTTGTAACAGAAAATTATTTTGAAAAAGCAATTTTCAGGTTTCGCCCCTCTACTATCAGGGAAGTTACTCACTTCCCCAAAGTTCGCTCCAAGATATCGTCATTCAGTTTATGTATGTTGAGAAGGACTAAGCCCAGGCCGGAGGACGGTTAATCGAAATGCAGAGTTCATCATCTGTTGGGTGTCGATTCACAAACATAAAATATATGATTGTTATCATTGCCTATAAAGAAAACGTATTGAAAATCATCACATATCCATGTGAATATACCAGCCCAAAGGGACATTCATTAACCGACAATGCAAGATTATAGGCGATAAAGTATCAATTTAAGAAAAACCCCCCCAAAAAAATACTCAAGAGAAGAACAAAGTAAAATGGATTTAATATAATAAATAAACATATATAAATAAGGATACGACAGTTTGCTTTCTAGGTGGAATTCGAAAGTGCCAAATATATCTTGAGCAAGCGAACTAAGCTCTTAAATCATTACCACATAACTAAAATCTCGTGATTCCAGTGACCAAGTAATATTCTAAATGGTAGATATAACTGAAACAGTCCACACACTAAATTTGTTATATTTAAAATGAATATTTAAGCGAAAAGAATTTCAATTAATTGAGTAGCTATCTATGGTGTTCATTATGAAATTTATGTTTCAACCTTACTCAAAAACAATTTTCTCGTAATCGTGTGTGTGGCGTATTTGAGTAGTCCTTTAAAATTCACGAAGTTCAATCTACCTTCCTCAGAAACAAATATATATTTAGTTTGCCTTATATAAAGGGTTTCTGAATTAATCAAAACCATCTATGAAGCGTGAGAAATTCTTCTCTACAGTACAAGAAGCCTTATACATCCTAAGTCTATCTCGTTATCAAAATAGTCTAAAAACCTAACGTTCCGATAGGGTTTATATACAAATTTAGAAGCAGCAAAATCCGTGGATGATAATCGTACATAAATATGATTCATATTACCTGAAATAAAACTGTATAACCACAATTGCTTAGGGGTAATTATAAAAGCATATTTCCCATCAATTAAGTTCATATAGGTGCTTATTCATTTTATTTTACCATATGTGTCACATGTCGTAGCTATCCTGTTATCACCTTCCAGTCACAAGTTCGAGATTCCTAGCTGGAAAGTAACCTATATATCGTAAGGAATAGGCTTATTCTTATTGGTTATTTATTTGTATTAAAATTCACTGATATGCCTTGGATTGAATTTGTCGTTAAAATTTTAAATCATTAACTAACTGCTTATCATACTGATTATTCATTTGTTTTTACTCAATATATATATATATATATATATATATATATATATATATATATATATATATATATATATATATATATATATATATATATATATATATATATATATATATTTTAATAGCATTTACTTCTTCTATCTTAGGTTTAGGTATTAATTTTAACTTATCAACTAAATTGTATCTATAGCGACCTCCTTTTGTTGTCAAATCTAAATCATTCATTCGCCTAGTAATCTTCTTGTTCAGCTCATGGGCATATTCAAATTCGTGGAAGCTTGCAAGTTAACAACATCGTAGCCTTGTGGCTTGTTCTATAGATATCTACACTTTTTAAGACTGATGACCACTTCCACTAAATACAAGTAACGAACAACATTCATCTACCTCTCTGCGAAAGAGATACTCCCGCTATAGAGTTTTGGCGTCCTTTGACTGTCAGACAGTACTACATTGGATCCTTCTCTCTGGTTACGGTTCACTTTCCCTTTGCCTACACATACACCGAACAGTCTGGCCTATTCTTTACAGATTCTCCTCTGTCCTCATCCACCTGACAACACTAAGATTATCAAGCAATTCTTCTTTACCCAAGGGGTAAACTACTGCACTATAATTGTTACAGCTTTTACAGTTTATATAGGAAATATTTGTTTTAATGTTAATGTATTTAGAATATTTTATTTTTCATTTCATTGTTTCCTTTCCTCACTGGGCTATTTTCCCTGTTGGGGCCCATGGGCTTATAGCAACCTGTTTTTCCAACTAGGGTTGTAGCTTAGCAAGTAATAATAATAGTAATAATAATAATAATAATTATTATTATTATTATAATAATAATAATAATTATTATTATTATTATAATAATAATAATAATAATAATAATAATAATAATAATAATAATAATAATCAATTTTATTACAATTACTACGATTTGTTTATCTTCGTATGCATTGGTGATACCTTAACGTGGTGAACAGGTTTGTGTATCGGCATGATCCGCTAAGCTTTACAAGTCAGGGCCACCCATACTAGGTTGGTTTGCTGTGATCAATCAGACTAGTCTCTACTACCACCAATCCATAATGGCTGACGTGGTGATGAATGTGGATATGTCTGAGGTCTTTGTCCTGCAGTACACTAGAAACTGTTGCATTTTTTGTTATATAAATAAATAAATAAATATATATATATATATATATATATATATATATATATATATATATATATATATATATATTATAAGTGTGTATATGTACATATATAAAGAAACTTCGGTATATATCAAACAGCATGCTTAGCATACACATCGGACAGCAATTACGTGCTTAGATTCAACGAACTGCATTTGCACGTAAATGTGTGTGAGACAGGGCGCGGGTTTATGTGTGCTATCCAAATATTCTGATGGCTCAGCGCACTTGTCATCTCATTGTTTGTTTGACTACTCCAAGGCCATAAGACTGACATTGACTAATGACCAATACTGAAAACCGCATCGCGTTTATCGCCGCAAGAAACAGGAATATGATGAAATGCAGAAAATAATATCTTCGTTCTTATCAAAATAACAACTAAAGGGGCACTCAATAGACATGTCTTCGCCACGCCAGGCAGTCTTGTTTTGCTCTTAACTTCACTGTGTACTTGTACGGCGATTTTTTTTCTTCAAAATCTAATGGTCTTCTCCTTGGATCATACACCACATGTCCACCAAGTTTCGTTGGAATTGGTTCACTAATTCATACACAATGTTATTCAGAAACAATAAATAAATGAACAGAATATTTGTTATTTACATAGCATTGCGATTAGATTAAAAGTACTGTTGCGTGCTTTTACTTTGATGTACTTTATCCAAAATGTTACAAATTCATCCTTTGGCCATACCCAATATAACTACCAAGTTTAGTCAAACTGGTACAGTAGTTTGTTTATTAAAGTTGTTCACAAACAAACAAACAAATAAATAAAACTAAGAAATAAACAGCAGGGGTGAATACATACCCTTCGCAAAATCTTCGATTTTGGGGAAGGCAATAAAGCAGATAAACAACAACAACTTAATTATTTTCATATTTATTTCTATCATTAACAATATTAATATTGTTGTACTTCTTGCTTGTAGAGTTTGTAATTGTTGTTTTATGTGACACAGTGGATTACTTTCATCATGGTCCCATTATTACTGTATTATGATCTCCTCTATACAATAAAGAGCAAGTGTTTGACTCTCTCTCTCTCTCTCTCTCTCTCTCTCTCTCTCTCTCTCTCTCTCTCTCTCTCTCTCTCTCTCATATATATATATAATATATATTTATATACACACACATATATATATGCATATATATATATATATATATATATATATATATATATATATATATATATATATATATATCTTTCTTGTCACGGTCATGGGGGAGAGGGAGTAGTCATACCCTCATATGAGGGGGTACACTGGAAACCACACTCTACCACAAAGTGCCGTAACAGCCTGGTTAAGGAGAGGGAGAGGGGATTGGGAGGATTGAATCTGTGTGTGTGTTCATATCTATGTAAATTTTTAGACGTTATTTTTGACGACTTGGTTACACAAGCTAAAATATTAGATATCTTGTGGTAGAAGTGCTAATAACTAATGGAATTACCAATCGCGTTCTGGTATTTTTTCAGGAAGTTGTGGATGGGAGATAAAAGCAGCCTTTTCGATAGTTAACCTCAGTAAGAAGGCCACTCTCACATCCCAAAGCGTGGAGTGCACCGCAAACGCCAAAATCCAGGAAGTGGAAGATTCGGGGGAGTTGTGGGGACACTTTGAGTTCCTCTTTTTAGGCGGAGTTTATTTGGATCCATTTAAAACAGTGAATCTATGCAAAAACAAGTTACTTTTCATGATTATCTGTCGGGACCCTAAAGGCTATTTTGTACATTTAAACGAGATGATTGTGGCTTTAAACTACCAGTTAACACTAATTGATGGAAACTAGAATGATCTAAACATTGGTAAGGTATTTTGGGAGGAGAATATCGACAGTTGGAAAAGATATGAGGTTATCATGAGTCATTAATCCAGGGATGGACGTGTGCAAAAATTTATATGTAACCATTGTAAATTATGGAATGATGGATTTAGAAGTATTCTGACGTTGCAAGGAATAACCAAGAAAAGCTATTCCCTTCTATTTTGCGAAAACTCGTTTAGTAACCTAATGAGCCTAAAAAAAATAAGGTAAAAATCAGCCCGGTACAGAATAGTATAATAATATGTAAACGAGGGACATGCAAAAGAATAAATTTTCATTTAGATAAACCAGCAAATTAATTCACACTTATGAATAAAAAATAAAACTGAAAAAAATAAGGACTTGGCGCAAGACGTTTAAAAATAACGTTAAAGCGTCTTCCACTAAAGAGAATCAGCATCAGTTCAACAACCAGGCAGACAACTTTATAGTTTAACTGTAAAACAAATTACGGGAGACTTGTGGCCCAGGCCTGAGTGGCGACGCGGTACCTCAAAAGAACAAACTGATCCTATGCTCCAGTTCTTACAGCACAGACAGGGAGGACTATAACGACACTTGGATGTGGTAACGAAGCTTACAGAGGTCTTTATACAAGACACCATTCGGTGATGATCTCAATCTATTTTAGCATTTTTGTGATAAAAAAAATCCCACTAATTTAATCAAATCTTTCTAGAACCCTTCCTTATTTAATAAAGAGCAACGTGTCTGTCTACACACACACACACACACACACACACACACACACACACACACACACATATATATATATATATATATATATATATATATATATATATATATATATATATATATATATCCCTGTCACGTTCAGCGATGGTACCAGACGTATGACTATTCGGTCTCTCCCCATCCCTCGAAGGGAAGAGAGGAAATATTCATACACTAGTGTGAGGGGGTACCCCGAGAAATACACTTGCAAGCCACAATTTCCCACAAATTGCCGAAACAGCCGGGTTGTAATTATGAAAATGGAAGGGGTTGGAGAAGGTTGAATCTGTGTGTGGGTGCATATTTATCCAGATATTTAGATGTCATTTTTGACGGTTCAAATACACTAGTATAAGTAGGCAATCAACAACCAGAAGGAAGAACATAATATCAGGACGCAGGATTCGAACTTTAAGAGATACCAACACCATGAGCTCTGTGAACATATGAAGCCCTACCAACGATAAGTAGTTTTTTAACAACTTTGTTATGGTAAAAGTAAAAAGTATTTGGCAAAATAAAGTTTTAAATTAAAGATAAATCATAGCACAGTTACCCGTCTAAATCAATTGATAGCGTGGGGCCTTGTTAGCTTATCACTTAGTAGATCAGTCGTAGTTTTTCACGAGAACGGTTTCATGTCTCCCTAAATATCACACTTGTCAATTACTTCCATGTGTCTTTGGAGCGTATAAGAACACTTCTATAATATGTCATTTTCCACACAAATAATCATATCACATGTAAAAACCCCACAAACTGACCCTACGGAATTCCACACAAGATGAGATCTGTTCGCTAAAAATAACTTTAAAGAACCCGTTTGTGAATAAGTCCAACAATGTAATTCCCAGATCTAAAATATCAAACATATAAAATCCTTCTGGGTGATATAATTAAGGGAAGCACTAAAACCACTTGAAAATGTTCCGTCCCTCTATTCATTGTCAAAGTTTTCTTGGATATAACTGGTTCGGCCGTAAAGGCCATATCAAGTATCTAATTGCTTCCTGCATCCGTACTGGTTATATGGAAATAATTACCTATATTCAAGGCAATTATTTAATGGACTTAAATACAAACTTTTCAGTTAATTTATAATACACAGGAAGAATAAAGATCAGATTATAATTGTGGCAATCAACCCTTAAACAATTTAGAGATATCTACAATTCCATATTTCCGCTTATCATAAATAAAACAAAAAAACGGAGGGTGAAATGTCTGATTTAAGGTGTCAGGATCCATGTAATGTATTTAGAAACGGATATTGGTGAAGTTATAGTAACAAAATCAGTTCTATCGTTATCTAGATCAAAGAAAGACACTGAAGTACAGAGCTAGAACAAAGGGTGTGGCCGAGTTATATTGACCTAACATGGGTCACTTTCTCGGCCAAAACCTAACTATAATTAACATATTTCCCAGTTATTACAGGATCAAGAGCAGCTTATAACCTTAAATGAGTAAATCCCGGCCTTTCCTACAGTTTACCTTCTCGTTGACCTCAAGTATTGCAAAATTATTTCATACGCAAGTATTCAATGCCTAGTTTCCTTTGTTCTCAGATGTCAGGATGCCTGAAAACTCTCAACCAATCAATCAATCCAAGACATATACTAGCCGAAACCCCTATTGGATAATATATAAAACACTGAATGTAAAAAATCTTTACTTGAAATTAAATTCCTTCCTGACAAGAATCTTAAATAGCATGATTATCTGAATAATTTTGAAATTGTTTTATTTCACCCATTGCATTATATTGCTCGGCGTTTCCTTGTTTAAAAATTCATGATAGTTAAACCTAAGTTAATTTCCATCGGAACAGCTGCATTACGTTCATAGATGCATATAATGTTTAATATAATTCAAGCCTGTACGAAACACCGCCTACCATATCCGTGATCTCCTCCTACTATTCCAAGGCAAGGGCATTTATATTCTATACACATCTCATTAAGAAACAAATAAAATATAACAGTAGTTTGTTGCAATTCAAAAGCACCGTTGAACACTTCTCAGAAAACAAGTAAATCGACTCCTTGAAATGACCAAACAAAGAAGGAAGGAGAGAGTGAATGAACAAGTCTCATTACGAATACGAGTACTCCCTCCTCACGTTCACTTTTATGTTTTACCCACTAATTATGAAGCAGCAATTGTTACTAATTATACGTATTCATTTATACCGCCAAGTATTTCTCTGTTTTATTAACTTTCACATATTATGTGGAACTACTCTTAAACAAACTCATATTTCATGACTTATTCCAAATGAATTATTGCTAGAATTATTCAAA
>NC_090765.1:6773937-6791437 GCF_036898095.1 Palaemon carinicauda | reverse complement strand
AACAATTGCATTGCAGTAGTTAACCCTTTGAGCAGAGAAGAATTGTTTGGTAATCTCAGTGATGTCAGGTGTATGACGACAAAGGAGAATGCAAAAAGAATAGGCCAGAGAGAGGGATACAATGTCAGGCCAGTCAAAAGACCCAATAACTCTAGTGGTAGAATCTCACCGGGTGGTTGGTTGTTGTTATATATATATATATATATATATATATATATATATATATATATATATATATATATATATATATATATATATATATGTATATATGTGTGTATATATATATGTATATATATATATATATATATATATATATATATATATATATATATATATATTTCTGCTAGCAATTAAAATCTTCCAGCATAGAAGAAATAGATGGACAGATACATAATAAAAGAAAACCTACTCCATGTTATATAGAGATCATATTTAATAACGCTAAAGAACGTTTAACAAAAACCTTACCCACGGTGAAGATCATTTCTGTTATTAATGCTTAATTTACCTACAGTGCCTAGGGGCCCCAGGAAGATCATACACTGGTTTCCTGATGGGCTTTGCAAACCTACATGCGGTTAAAGACAGCCTCAAATTTCAAGGCAAGACATAAACACCATTAACGCTTTAGATTCTTTATAATTTTCAATAATAGTCCCAGTCCGACAGGTGAGACTTCCTTCCTTTCTTCTTGTTTTATCGTCTTCCAACCTTGGTTTGATGATTTTTTTTCTTTCCTTTTGGCCTAATTTAACTATTAATGTTATTACTGATGTTTTTTACATAAATACATCCAAATATACTTTCTTAAAAATTTATAAAAATAGACCTGCCAAATGCTGATACGATAATTTCAAGAACATAAGACACTTCCTGCTTTCTGAAACGCACCAACTTCACTTGCACAGCTATTTGAATGAATAAAGTAATGCTTTGAGACTCTAAATTAATGATAATGTATATGAAATTATTTTAAGAAATTAAATCAGTTTATACATTAAATTAAGTAAATAACAAACACAAATAGAAAATCTTCACTTGTCACTGTTCTAGATTTTTTCAGAGATGATAGGGAAAGTGATCTCGTGAAAACAAGACAGAATCGGATATCCCATAGATTTGTTGCTGTTGGCGATGTATTAATAATGACTTAGGCCAGCTGGCATATTGCTCTTAAAATAGTTTGTAAGAACTGTACGATAGATACCGACTAATGTCTCACTTTTATGGAATTTTTATGCATATTGAAACGTTGTCAGGTCTCCATGGGACATACAGTAGTTAAGGACGAATGGGAATTACTGGGTCATTATATTATGAAGGAACTGCAATTAAAACACAAAGGACAAAATTTCCTGTCTACATGAAATTGAAGGCAATGATAGTAAATCAACGTGAAATATTTCCAAACATTCTATAGGTCCTGACGAGTGATCCTGATAGAACAGTAATTACCGAATTTCGAATCAGCAGTAACATCACTACTGCTACCAATGCTACCACAATTATTGTCAATATTACTCCCGGTTATCACGAAAATATACACAATGGTACATGGCAATTATGTACGAAACATGAGATATATTGCTGCACATGGCAATAAAAAATGAGATTGGATATCTAAGAAATATTTGTAAAATCAAGGCAAACACATAACTAAATGTATTCGGTGAAAAATCCTGTGTAACGCATCGATTATCTATTTGTATAGAATTTCCTACTACTGCTCATTCACGGAAAATACCTATGACAAGCGGTACCACACCTGGATTCCGACGCTTTGTGCAAAATGTCAAATTGCAACATCACCAATGCAATATGACGTAATCGCCTACTTTCGTATTCACTGAGATTTGTCTTCAACACAAAAGATTTATGGTCTGGTTCAAAAGATTTCAAAATATTGTTTTGGGAAAAAATGCAACCTTAAAAGATGCTAAATTTAGATGACTAATGAGGAACTACACTACGTAGAACATCATGTTATACTATGTAATTACACTGATAATGATTCCAAACAACTTACCCTTTTTTATTTTCTAGATAATTCTATTATTAACCAAAATGTGAGGGCTACTTTTCGAATGAACTTGAGCTGCAGCATGCATTTTTCTAGCTAAACCAGTCTAAACCTAAACGAGCTTCCAGCATGTAAATCTAGCACCAAATCTTATTAAAGCTTTAAAAAAATTTGACAAAAATAGAATGAAAAAGCTTTATGATTTTTTTTGCCACCTCAGATAACCTCAATTAAAACATTCAAATTGAAACATTTAAGGTTGTATCAAAAATCATGAACCAACAACCAGTTCTCACTATACTCCATTCGCTGTCATATAGCCCAAAATTATTCCAAAAATCTAAGATTGATTCGAAAGCGTAATCAGACGCTGTCTTGGTCAGTAACAAAAACCTCAATGTTTAATGCATTTATTTGATACGGGAATGAAAGTGTGAACTTCTGCATAACAATAGTATTCAGAAACAGTAAACCTCGTTATTAGTCTCTAACCCATATTTGAAAAAAATTCCAGTGAAATACACAAATAAATTTATGCAGTCTTAGTAACTGAAAAATTAATGAAGTAAAAATAAGGCTAATTTTTGGAAGACTCAAAATATAAGACACTGAAATAACCAGAGTCAACTTGAGGGGCACAGCCTTTGAGTGGGGCCCGAAGCCCCCACAGAGCCCTGTCATAGGTAATGTACGCCACTAAATCAATCCACCAATCAGGTAATAACAGTCTTCTCGCCAGTCCACGGCATAAAAGTGCAATAACCCATTTTTCAGACAAATTCTTCTCCAGTCATAATTCATTTTTTTCATTAGGAGAGAACCAGGCCTATTGTACAGTTGGGCCCAGGTGTTCCTGACACGCCTTACTCCGAAGAAGTGCACTGTCTTTGTAACACCCTTACTTCGCGGCGAGAAACCAAAATATGGTGTAGGGAGAGATGGCAGAGGTAGTGGACGGGGCTAAACACAGGAACTCGCAACGCAGTAAAGGTGTGGCTGAGTGCAGTTCCTCAGCACGAGGTGTACCAGGAATTCCTTTGGAATGGAAAGATCGCAAATAAAGTAAGGCTTGAGAGGAAAGAGTCGAGAAGTAGAGATGAACCTGGTACAGTTCTACTTCACAAACTTTTGTAGGTAAAATGTATCTGCCCTCAATGTTATCTTTCAACTAACATAAAACAGCTACCCTTACGGCATTTAGAAACCCAATAAATAAAATTATTCAATGGAAACTTTATCATGAGCGACTTTAACCAATAACCCTAAATATTACTTATATCATCATGCACCAATATTATCATTACACCTATACGAATGCTACTATTCTTATCAAATGGAATACTACATAAGAAACTGAAGAATTCTCTTTATTTATATATATATATATATATATATATATATATATATATATATATATATATATATATATATATATATATATATATATATATATATATACACACACACACACACACACACACACACATATATATATATATATATATATATATATATATATATATATATATATATATATATATATATATATATATATGGATAAATATCAACACAATATCGTGCTCAAATAGAAATAAATTTCTACCACATATTTGGGATCGAACCCTAGCTTCTTCTAATGAAAGGCCAGGTCGCTTCCAACCATGGCATCAGAAGCCATAAAAGAAGTCGGAACCTAACTGCTAATCTGCAGTTCAGGATTTACCTGGCGTGACATCAGTCTCTTACCAGCGAGTTTTCCCCGACTCCCCGGCCACCCAGGTGACACAATTGATAGTAATTCATTAAAATTACCCCTAATGAGTCAATATGGATAAATATCAAAACAATATCGTGCTCAAATAGAAACAAATTTCTACCTCATACTTGGAATCGAACCCTAGCCCCTTCTAATGAATATATATATATATATATATATATATATATATATATATATATATATATATATATATATATATATATATATATATACACATATCATCAGCTTATTGCTGATCAATTGCAAGACAAAGGCCTCGGACATGCCCTTCCACTTCTGTCTTTGTATGGTCATTCTATGCCAGTCTATGTTTATACCCGCAAATTTTCTTAGCTAGTCATTCGATCATATTCTCTTCCTACCGCTGCTTAGTTTACAATCTCTAGGGACACATTCTCGCCTTTCCTCATACACCTGACAACACTGAGATTACCAAACAATTCTTCTTCACTCAAGGGGTTAATTATTGTGCTGTACTTGTTCAGCGGCTTCTTTCCTCTTGGTATGGGTTGAAGAGAGACTTTAGCTACAGTAAGCAGCTCTTCTGGGAGAAGGACACTCCAAAATCGAACCATTCTTCTCTAGTCTTGGGTAGTACCATAACCTCTGTACCATGGTCTTTCACTGTCTTGTGTTAGAGTTCTCTTGCTTGGGGGTACACTCGGGCAACTATTCTATCTAATTTTTTTTTCTTGCTCTTGTTTTTTTTAAATGATGTGTTGGGAAGGCTTAATAGAAGGGCCATGGATGCCCGGTGGTTTATCAAGAGATTGTCTTTTCGTTATCTGTTGTTTTTTTTCTTTTTAATACCATCCTTACTGTCCTCCCCGTAGTTGAAGTGGCTATCCTGGAAGGTATTTAGCCTTGCATGGTGTATCGGCTTCGCCATGTTGACCAGGTTTTCCGACTTTTTTTTTTCTATAGTCTATGGGTATGATCAATCTCTTTATTTATATTTCTGTACATATTGTTTTTGTCATCATTCTTGTTAATTGAATTTTTACGTATGATGTATCTTTTTTATTACCATTAATTTTTATGCTGTCTGGACATATTGAGCGAAATCCGGGACCAGTACTTCCTAGATTTCGTTAATGTCGTCTACTGTATTGCAATATTCGTGTTCTTCATGCAAATATTCAAGATCTTACAGTTACGTCCAGACAGTCTGATATTCTTTTGTGCTCAGAAAATTTGGTTTCTAATATGAGGCACTCATCTGAGCTGCTTATAACTGGTTTTAAGAAGCCGATAATTTTTAAACGAATGCCATTCCTAGGGCCAGGGGAATGGCGGTGTATATTAGGACTGTGTACCCTGCTTCTCATAAGTCCTGCTATCAATGTGGATGTCATGAAATTCAGGTAATAAAAGTTTATGGCAGGCATAATAACTTCTATTTGTGTTCGATCTACCGGAATCCCGACATGGATGATTCTATCTTTGATTGTGTTCTTACCATTATGGCTAAGATACAAGATGATAGAAAGGCCTCCTTTGTCTTTGTTGGTGATTTTAATGCTCACCATAGGGAGTGGTTAAATTCTGCTTCTCCTACCGATCACCATGGCTTAAGAGCTTTAGACTTTGCTTCTGAATCAGGCTCTTGTTGATGGACACCATAGTGAATATAGGAATGTGATATCTGGTGTTCCTCAGGGTAATGTTCTTGGCCCATTACTTTTCATACTATATACACATTACATGTGGTTTGGCCTAGAAAACAAGCTCGTTGCATGTGCAGATGATGCTACACTCTTTACATCAATTCCATCTCCTGAAGGCACATCTGTGGTTGCTGAATCCCTTAATAGAGATCTAGCTAAAATTCGTGCATGTTCCAAATTAGGGGGCATGAAGTTGCATCCTAACAAACTCAAAGTATGATTGTAAGTAGGTTAAGGACAGTGGCTCCTCAACATACGGATCTCACCATTGATAATATTTCTAAACTCTGTATGACTTTTAAAATTTTAGGTGTGATTCTCGACAGAAAATTTACTTTTGAGAAACACATTAGGTCTGTGTTTTCTTCAATTGCACAAAATAAATTGGCTTATTGAGAAAGTCTTTCAAGATTTTCGGTTAACAATCTCTTTTGAAGAAAAGTTTTAATTCTTTCATTCTACCTTATTTTGAGTATTGTTCACCTGTCTGGTCTTTAGCTGCTGATTTTCATCTTAATTTGTTGGACAGGAACCTACGGTCAATTAAATTTCTTATTCATGATCTAGATATTAATCTCTGGCACCATTGTTCAATCAATTCATTATGCATGTTGCGTAAGATTTTTCATAATTCTGATCACCCTTTACATCCAGATCTTCCCGGTCAGTTCCATCCTGTTGGTATTACTAGCCATGAATCATGAGGCTCAATACTACCCAGTATTCTTGAAGTTTTTTTTTTTTTTCCCCAGCTGTGACAAAGTTATGGAAAGATATTCCTAATCGGGCAGTTGAATCAGTAGAACTACAAAAGTTCAAAGTTGCAGCATATTATTTTATGTTGAACAGGTTGACTTACGGCTTCTTGTAATCTATTTATGAAATATCTCTTTTGATGTTACTGTTTTTAAAATATTTTATTTCAATTATTCATTAATTCTCAGGTCCTTAAATTCTTTCCTGACTGGACTATTTTTTCCTGTTGGAGCCTTTGGGCTTATAGCATCTTGCTTTTCCAACAAGGGTTGTAGTTTAGCTAGTAATTATGTGTATATATATATATATATATATATATATATATATATATATATATATATATATATCATATATATATAAATACATACATATATATATATATATATATATATATATATATATATATATATATATATATATATATATATATATATATATATATATATATATGTATGTATTCATATATATGATATATATATATATATATATATATATATATATACTTGATATATTCTTACTTTGTATCTCTATCTCTACTCAGTCACTGAAGCATCTTATCTCTTTCTGCTTCTCCCTCCAGACGTCGCCACTCATCCACTGTCTGTCGCCGGAACGCAGCCTCCCCCTTTGTACCAGCCGTCTATTCCATCCCACACTCTCAGAATAACCCCCAGGTACCCCCACTAGCCATAACCCCCACCTTTCTCCTATCCCTGAAACCCCAAACTATCCCCCAGACCGTATCCATTTTCGTGGTGTCTCCAGATCAATTAAAATGCATTAGGCTACTCCTGAGAAGGCCCGGGAGGCGGCGACGCAGGGGCGCCACCTATGTTCCTTTTCCTCATGGCCGGAAAAGGACGGCAGGTAGAGGCGAGAGAGACAGACAGATTGATAGATCTTCAGATAGACAGAGATACATGTAAGTAGTACGAACAGAGAGGGAAAAGAAAGCTGTACAAAAATCAGAGAGAGAGAGAGAGAGAGAGAGAGAGAGAGAGAGAGAGAGAGAGAGATAAACTGAAAGATTAACTTGTTAGGATCGAAAAAGAATTAAAAATAAAAAGCAAAATATTCAGAGGAAATAGATTTCCCCTAAATACAGAGAGAGAGAGAGAGAGAGAGAGAGAGAGAGAGAGAGAGAGAGAGAGAGAGAGAGAGAGAGAGAGAGGATTGCCTTATTTGGATAATAAACTCGCCAGACGTCTGAACTCTGAATTATAAATTTAGAAAAAATAAGCCTTTTTTGTCGGCAAAGCATAAGAAGCGTACGAAGATAAGCTATAAATCTTTGAGCGTTAAGGAGCTTAAGTTATTCAAAGTATTTAAATTTACTTCACACAATACTGAAAATGTTTGTTTGCTTAATTGGGCTCCACACGGGACGGGACTAGAAGAGTTGGAAGACCCAGGCTTACATGCCTGAGGGCTATGAAGCGTGAAGTAGGAGATGATGAATGGAAAAGTATTGATTTAAAAGCTTAAGATAGAGACGACTGGCGAAATCTAACCGAGGGCCTTTGCGTCAATAGGCGTAGGTGGAGATGATGATGAGGATGATGAATAATGAAAATATGGATGATGAGGATGATGAATAATGAAAATATGGTTTTCAATCATACTTGACGTAAGTTACGCAGACAAAAAAAAAAAAAAAAAAAAAAAAAAAAAAAAAAAAAAAAAAAAGAGAGAGAGAGAGACAGAGAGAGAGAGAGAGAGAGAGAGAAAAGCCAAAACACATCACCTCTATAAGCGTAAAACACAGTAGTGACATTGTTGGGTTTGTAAGTGACATTAGGCCTAAAATATTACTCTGAGATGAATCTAAAAGGATGTCAGTGTTTCAGTAAACCAAACCAATACAGCATGATATATGGCAGCCATGTTTCTTATCAACTACTACTGGGACTTGACTCATACCACCAGCACTTAACAAATGGAATGTACAAACATTGGAAAAACTTACTTAGTCTGGATCATAAAGAAAATAAAATTAGCAAAGGAATAATATTTATTTAAATGTGACGAAGCTTTTATTAACAAATTTATAAAATTTAATATTGACAATTAAAACGATTACATGTAATTAATAATTATGGAAATTTTTTATATTAGTCATTATCCAGCAAATAATGTAGTAGCCATTAAAAAAACCTAACTTCCAAACTTTGCGTTATATTTTCTTTCAATTTAACTTTTAATCTCTGTATATTAACGAAATATTAATACTAATAATGCTAATAAGGAAAACAATCTAATTTTATCTATTCCTTTATATGGTTCTGCTGTTTAGATAATTAGGTTTGTCGTCCTTTCTTCCTCTTATGCACTTTTCAAATCAACTATATACATACATACATACATACATATATATATATATATATATATATATATATATATATATATATATATATATATATATATATATATATATATATATATATATATACCCGAGGCCTTGTCTTGCAGCGGAGTAGCTACGGTTGGAGATTTAAAGTGTATGTATGTATATACAGAGCATATACATACTGTATATATACATACATACATATATATACATACATACATATATATATATATATACATATATATAATATATATGTGTGTGTAAGTGTATGTGAAATAAACTAAAGCATCGTCATAAGAAATTTTTTATTTCTCAGCAATAACATTATTTTGATGTAACTACTTTAAAGAATTTTATACTTAGAAGCTGCCATTGCATTTGACTTAATAATACAAAATAGCGTCGCAATTCTATAATCAACGAAAGGAAGGTACACAAGGAGTCCTGGAAATCCCCCCCCCCCCCCCCTCCCCCGTGTATGACTTCCTTTCCTTTGATTAAGAATGATATGTTATGTTTCACTTCAGTTCTCAAGCCAATCTCTTGCATAATTCTGATCTCATCCTAAGATCGTTGAAAATATAAAACGCCTTAATGTCTGCGAATTTTTTTTAGGATAATTAAGGGAAGCTTTATATATGCAAAAGAAAAAAAAAAGAAAAAAAAGAAAACTCACAAAGGCGAGAGAAACTTTCACTCAAAAATCTGATTAGTAAAACACTGAAAATAACAAATAAATTGATATGGATGAAAGTTGTAGGTCAGATGCAGCAATAGTTTTTACGTTTTTACGATGTGTTCACGGAAATGTTATACAACTCTAATTGAGAATGTTCTAAGGACTCTCATAATTAAGATTCATCGCCAGTACTTAATCAGATCCATCATCAGCATATACAATTAGGAGTTTCAAGATAAAGTATCGACACTCCATGAAAGCTTTCTCATACAAGGTGAAAATAATTACCTGCCTTCATGATATTTAAACGACACTGATGTTGAAAGATACCGAAGGGCTAACGGAGAATGAGACAACTTCTACAAACTATTCCGCCATTGCTTCCTATGTAGATAGGGTATAACCTCCTGCAGTAGCTGAAGACCTATTAACAAGATTCTGACCATATCTGGCAGTCATCAGCACCGAGTATCAGGAACGAAGAAAATTTCAGGAATCCAGTTTTATGATGACGGGCAAAAAAAAAAAAAAAAAAAAAAAAAAAAAAAAAAAAAAAAAAAAAAAAAAAAAAAAAAAACATTAGTGATTTATCATAATGTTAGCCAGTATGTCCTTCAAGATATAACTGAAAATACTGCAAATCAAATACACCTTTTGTTTATCAAACAGTTACATACCACTACGCTTCTTTACCCTCTAACAAAGTAAGAATAGATGGCGAGCTATGTGCAGCATTTTGAGAGTTCATTAATGAACTGCAATTCCCCTATGCTGACTATACTGGTCACACTACATAAACACTCCAAATACACAACGACAATAATACGCCTTTTTCAATCTCACACAAATGAGGGCATGATGTGGAACAACTTACATTAGGGAAAGAAAGCCAAAAATAGCCAAAATTATGACAATTTTATGTCCAGAGAGAGAAGAACAAATGGTAACAAGATTTCTTACACATTGCCTTCTGCATGATAATCTAAGATTAGACTATCAATAGCTACGTATCACTGATTACAATATAAGGTATCAACAGCCACATGTCAAAATGTCACCATCTACAAGTAAAAAGAATAACAGATAAATCTGTGAATTAGTAAAGATTGCATAATACAAATTTTATCCAGGAAATTGTCTGTCAGGATTTTTCCAGTAGAATACACACGTTGATAAAATTTAAGAGAGAGAGAGAGAGAGAGAGAGAGAGAGAGAGAGAGAGAGAGAGAGAGAGAGAGAGAGAGAGAGAGAGAGAGAGAGAGATTTCTGCTAGCCTGATTCAATGCCTTAAAATGAGGCACATTCCTCCGTCAACATGCCACATTAAACTTTCACCTTTCATATCCCTTAATAGCATTCACAAAAGACATGGCAGTGAACTAATGAAACAACCACGAGTGTAAATCGCTTTAAATATCATCAATGATACCTGAGGTTGTAAGAGCAACATTATAAAAGACTCTACTGCAATATCCAAAAATACGAGACTCATATATAAGTGCGCACAATGAGTGCTAAGAGCCGCCTTCCCTCATCAAATATTCATGAGGGTTTCCTCGTCCTTTTCTTCTTCTTATCTTAACGCAGGGCCACAGAGCCTCCTCAATTACCTGGCCATTGGCTCCTCCTATATTTGGAGGTAGTGGCATCAGTATTCCTAGCCACTCAGCACACCATGCAGGCCTACGGGTTGCTATTAAGCCTATATGGAAGTACGAAGTTCAGTCCGTTTGGTTGTCTGTAGTTGCCATACGAATGGACCAAAAACGATCGCGAGGTATTCTTTGTAATTCAAAACCTTATATATTCTAGTATTCTGAAATAGATGAGTACCTGGTTATATACTTATATAACTAGTGTCTTCTTCCCCCAGAGGAAAACATACCGACACATAACTCAGCACCCAACCAACCTCTACCAGCAGAATCAAAGTTTGAAATTCTCTCAGAATGGTAGTTCCTCAACATATATCCAAGCGAACTTAATCAGAAAGACCTCCGACCCTACCAACACAGTGGTATTCTCTTCTTCTCAAGGATTCCTTTGCTTCCTGGATCTCCAAAACCCTTTTACAATTAAAGAATTACGGAAGAAGAACTCAAAGGGATTGGTTATCATTTGCTGGACAGACTCAAGTGTTTCTTTTACATTGACTCACGCAATAATTTTTTTTATTTCCTTTACCTAAATAACATAACCTAAAATACAACATTTTGATTCACTGATAAACTTTTTATAATATAAGGCAGCTCCCAAATAACCAGCAGCCGATCGGGTAGACAAAATGTCTATTGCAAATTGAAAGATGATTGTTTGACTTTCATTCTAACACGTTTAAATGTAACTTATGAGCGGCAGAGGCAAGGGGCAGGATAGCGTCCAAGAGAAGGACCATAGGTACATATTATCAGCACCAAGCAAACTCTCCACCCAAACTAAGATAAAGTTGGGCATCGTAATGGTCATGCTCTCCTATCTCACAGAGATGGCGACATAAACGTTAATGATATCTTATTCGAGCTACAGACGGGGCTTTAACTTCCGACCAACAAATCACGAGTCAGACACTCGCTGCCTCTACCATAACACAATTATCCATCAGTATTCGACTTGTAATGATGGTACATATGTATATGTATTTGAGGTAGAAATTTAACAAGTACAGAAACAAACGTCAATATTTCCTAAAAGTTATATGGCAATTGCATATTTTCGTACTATGCAAATCTAATAATTTCACGACTACGTCTGTATGGGTAAAATCAGTTTTCATACACAGTTGGATACAGGAGTCCTTGGTACACCTTGCTCCACAGCAGTGCACCCTGGCACACGCTTACATCGGGGCGAGAAATAAAATAGATAGTGTAGAGAGAGATGGCTGAAGTGGTGGTCTGGCCTAAACACAGGAACTCTCTACGCAGCGAGAGTGTGGCTGGGTGCACTACGTCAGAGGGAGATGTTCCATGAAATCCTGTCCGACCGTACATTCACTCAAATTGCAACCGCCACTTCAGGAAATGTCCAAAAATCTACCAATACATTTCCAAACGATGTCCTCATTATTTACCAACAACTATACATATTCACATCAAAACGTCAGCTATAAACATTCCTTTGTGAAGCAAGGATATACGTTGCGCATCGCAAATACAGATTGCCAAATTCTTACTAACAGGCTGTTGCCAACCAAACTAACTCGATACATTTGGAAAAGTTAAATCAAATGTAAATAGTGGAGTATACGGCAGTTCAGGAAAAATATGCCTTTTTTGTCTTAGTATAAGTATGTATGTATATGTATATGTATATGTATAAGTATATATATATATATATATATATATATATATATATATATATATATATATATATATATATATATATATATATATATATATATATATATATATATATATATATGGTGATAATTCTGTAGCAAATAATGATAAATATAACATTTGATGGTACCTCTTACTTTAAAAAAAAATCGGTATCATATAATTTAATAAAGCCACAATGCTATGCATGAAAGTCATAAAGATGATATGTTAATGCCACATTAATCACACCATTCCCTTACTGAACATAAATGGGTAAATAAATGGATAATTATTATTATTATTATTATTATTATTATTATTATTATTATTATTATTATTATTATTATTATTACTTGCTAAACGACAACCCTAGTTGGAAAAGTAGGATGCTATAAGCCAAGGGGTTCCAACTGGGAAAACAGCCCAGTGAGGAAAGGAAAAAAGAAAATAAAATATTTTAACAACAGTAACAACATTTACATAAATGTTTCCTACACAAACGATAAAAAAAAAAAAAAAAAAGGAAGAAAAACAAGAGATAATTGTGTGCCCGAGTGTACCCTCAAGCAAGAGAACTCTAACCCAAGACAGTGGAAGACCATGGTACAGAGGCTATGGCACTACCCAAGACTAGAGAACAATGGTTCGGTTTTGGAGTGTCCTCCTCCTAGAAGAGCTGCTTACCACAACTAAAGAGTCTCTTCTACCCATACCACGAGGAAAGCGGCCACTGAACAATTACAGTGCAGTAGTTAATCCCTGTGGTGAAGAAGAATTGTTTGGTAATCTCAGTGTTGGCAGGTGTATGAGGACAGATGAGAATAGGCCAGAATATTCGGTGTATGTGTAGGCAAAGGAAAAATTAACCGTAACCAGAGAGAAGGATCCAATGTAGTATTGTCTGGCCAGTCAAAGGACCCCATGACTCTCTAGAGGTAGTATCTTAATTTCAATAAGGAGCTTGCTATAGCATTTTTCAACTGTGCCTCTTGAGTTGGTTCCTAAAAATTTCGCCGAGTCAGCAACTATATTGTGTAATCTGTTGTGATGATACAATATTAGCTCACTTAAAAATATTTCATTCCCTTATCCATATAAAACTGGATATATTCATGTCAGGAGTATAATTAAAGAAGCTGGAAAGAGTGGAGATAAAATGATATTTAATACATCTGTGCTTCTGTTTTCTCATTTATTGGTCTCGAGTACAGCCTTTTCTACTATTACCGATTTACTAGTAGGATTCTGTTCCTTCAAAATACTAGAGAAATACTCTATGAAAACTCGTGTATCGTTCACTTTTCAAACTAACTTGAAATTTGAACAACACAAACAAAATGATATAGATACCACTATGCTTGTTTGATTCAATTATCACAACATTAAAAATACATATCAAACTTTACTAGAGTTTAGAACCTCTTAATTCTTATCTATCGATCTATCTGTCATCTAGATCTTAAAGCTTGATTAAATTAGGACCTGTTGCCTCGTTCACCTGCTGTTCAACTACTGATTATGTATTCACTTAGCAACCAAGGACGCCCACACACTTGCATCATACTCAACGGTACCACAGTATGGCGAGAAAAAAAAAAAAAAAAAAAAAAAAAAAAAAAAAAAAAAAAAAAAAAAAAAAAAGCTACCATTACGATTAACGTTAAGGACATGTTAAAAGATACTTTTTGTTACAGGGCAATTTATTTTCTAAAGTTCCTATTATTATTATTATTATTATTATTTGCTAAGCTACAACCCTAGTTGGAAATGCAGGATCCTATAAGCCCAGGGGTTCCAACAGGGAAAATAGCCCAGCAAGGAAAGGAAACAAGGAAAATTAAAGCATTTTCAGAAAATTAACAACATTAACATAGTTATCCCCTATAAAAACTATAAGAAAACTTTAACAAAACAAGAAGAATAGAAATAAGGTAGAATAATGTGCCAGAGTGTACCCTCAAGCAAGAGAACTCTAACCTAAGACAGTGGAAGACCATAGTACAGAGGCGTCCTTCTAGAAGACCTGCTTGCCATAGCTAAAGTCTCTTCTATTCTTACCAAGAGGAAAGTGGCCACTGAACAATTACAGTGCAGTAATCTATTGGGTGAAGAAGAATTGTTTGGTAATATCAGTGTTGTCAGGTGTATGAAGACAGAGGAGAATATGTAAAGAATAGGCTGGACTATTCGCTGTGTATATGTAAGGAAAGGGAAAATGAACCGTGACCAGAGAGCGGGATCCAATGCAATACTGTCTGGCCTGTCAAAGGACCCCATAACTCTCTAGCGGTAGTGTCCTAACGGGTGGCTGGTGGTAAAAGAGCCCGTGTTTGCACGGAGGAAGACTAATCATAAACTAACCAATCTTAAATTCAGATTGTAGCCTCCTTTGTAAGCAAAACTGATACCATTATTTTGGATATTACGAATTAAGTGCAAAATTCTGAAAAAAAAGTTGATTGACTAGGACCAACCTTGGAATAAATATCAATTAGTCCAGCGATCTTTTTATCTTATCTACAGGACTTTCCTGTCTATCTTATGTTACCTTCCTTTTTATCAAATTATTCCATTATAATTTGTCTATTCAGCCATATGAAAAGTATTAAAATTACACACACACACACACATATTATTATCATTTTTATTACTAGCCAAGCTACAACTCTAGTTGGAAGAGCAAGATGCTATAAGCCCAAGGGCTCCAACAGGGAAAAACTGCCCAGTGAGGAAAGGAAATAAGTAAATAAATAAACGATGAGAATAAATTAACAATATATCATTCTAAAATCAGTAACAGCGTCAAAACAGATATGTCCGATATAAACTATTAACAATGTCAAAAACAGATATGCCATATATAAACAATAAAAACTCATGTCAGCCTGGTCAACATAAAAACATTTGCTCCTACTTTGAACTTTTGAAGTTCTACTGATTCAACTACTCGATTAGGAAGATCATTCCACAACTTGGTAACATCTGGAATAAAACTTCTAGAATACTGTGTAGTATTGAGCCTCATGATGGAGAAGGCCTGGCTATTAGAATTAACTGCCTGCCTAGTATTACGAACAGGATAGAATTGTCCAGGGAGATCTAAATGTAAAGGATGGTCAGAGTTATGAATAATCTTATGCAACATGTATAACGAACCAATTGAACGACGGTGCCAAAGATTAATATCTAGATCAGGAATAAGAAATTTAATAGACCGTAAGTTTCTGTCCAACAAATTAAGATGAAAATCAGCAGCTGAAGACCAGACAGGAAAACAATACTCAAAACAAGGTAGAAGGAAAGAATTAAAACACCTCTTCAGAATAGATTGATCACCGAAAATCTTAAAACACTTTCTCAATAAGCCATTTTTTTTTGCAATTGAAGAAGACACAGACCTAATGTGTTTCTCAAAAGTAAATTTGCTGTCGATAATCACACCTAAAATTTTAAAAGAGTCATACAAATTTAAAGAAACATTACCAATACTGAGATCCGGATGTTGAGGAGCCACAGTCCTTGATCTACTTACAATCATACTTTGAGTTTTGTTAGGATTCAACTTCATACCCAATAATTTGCACCACGCACTAATTTTAGCTAAATCTCTATTAAGGGATTCACCAACCCCAGATCTACATTCAGGGGATGGAATTGATGCAAAGAGAGTAGCATCATTTGCATACGCAACAAGCTTGTTTTCTAGGCCAAACCACATGTCATGTGTATATAGTATGAAAAGTAATGGGCCAAGAACACTACCCTGTGGAACACCGGATATCACATTCCTATACTCACTATGGTGCCCATCAACAACAACTCTTTGAGATCTATTACTTAAAAAATCAATAATAATGCTAAGAAACGACCCACCCACTCCCAACTGTTTCAGTCTGAAAACAAGGGCCTAATGATTAACATGGTCAAAGGCCAATCATACGAACTTCCTGACCACAATCAAGGGAATTCTGTACAGCATTGGAGATTGTATAAAGGGCATCACATGCTCCAAGGCCTTTACGAAAACAAAATTGCAAACTAGGGAGTAGATGATTACCTTCAGCAAACCTATTAAGACGTTTTGCCAGAAGACGTTCAAAAACTTTAGATAATATGGGAGCTATGCAAATTGGGCAGTAATCAGTGGGACTTGAGCTACCACAAACACATTTACATAGAGGAGAAAAATTACCAATTCTCCATCAAGTGATAAAAGCTCCTCTTCTTGCTAACTTGCGCAAAATAACAGATAACTTTGGAGCTATGAAACAAAGGAAAAATACCATTTGGGTCTACACCTCCATAAGCATCAAGGTCCATCAACAGATCTTTAGTCTCACGACATCGAAAAGCTAAACTAGTTAGTTTAGCCTCAGGAAAACAGGAATGAGGATGTTCAAGTTTTTCATTACTCTGTTTACTGTTAAAAACATCAGCCAAAAGGGTTGCCCTTTCCTTTGGACAGTGAGTGACTGAGCCATCTGGTTTAAATAAAGGAGGAACTGTTGCACCTACACCAAAGAGTGCAGATTTAAGGGTAGGCCACCATTTATGTTCCTGAGTTGTACCAAAAAGGGATTCTTTTATGGTTAAATTGTACTCCTTTACAGGTGAGGCATAAACTCTCTGAGCAAAAGCTCGAAGCTGAGTATAGTTGTTACAGGTCAAATCTGATCTGTTACCCTTCCAAAGGTGATAGGCCTCCTGCTTCTCCAAATAAGCACGTCTACAATCATCATTGAACCACGGTTTGTCCTTCACTCGGTACCTTAGCACACGAGAAGGGATACGCCTATCAGTTATGTTGACTAGATTCTCATTCAAAGGGACAACAGGATCTACACTACTATATAATTGTGACCAATTCAAGCACAAAAGATCATGCAAAATCCCATTCCAGTCTGCTTGGGATATCATATAAGTTTTACAAGAAT
>NC_090765.1:6766437-6768937 GCF_036898095.1 Palaemon carinicauda | reverse complement strand
TATAGCATCTAGCTTTTCCAAATAGGGTTATAATTTATCTAATAATAATAATAATAATAATAATAATAATAATAATAATAATAATAATAATAATAATAATAACACTATATAAGATCAAATGATATAAAATTGTACAAAAAATGTCAGACTTTAAAAATCGTAAAGGCTTTCCAGATCAAATCACCATGAAACATAGACGCTGATTGCTAGAATAAAAACGAACAAACAAACTCGCATTTAAACTACACCAGCGCCATCCGGATACCGTTATCGGATAGATAAGTCTTGTGATTGCGTCAGTGCTCGACCTTAAAGTCATGTCCGAACATTAAGGTCCCATCTCTTCATTGAGGTCTCTACCTTAAATCAAGGTCACGTTTTTATAATGCCTCTGACTCTTGGTGAGGTATAGGCGTTGGTCATCTCCTTTCCTTTATATGGTAGTTTTATCTAGATTACCGATGCATTATCTTTTAGTCTAACTGTTATACTGTAATCCTCAACAACGAATTACATCTTGGGAGTTTATAAGTAAGATTTGCGCTTGAAGTTGGAAAAGTAAAGAACTTTAAAGAATTTTTATTATAATTTCTTGGAGACTAAAATTTACTTAAGTGTAAAAGTTAACTTTTATAAATGAAAAGCAGGGAGCGTAGCAGAATCAATTAGTACAAAGTAAAAAACACATTTGAAAATCTTAAAAAAAAATCTAATCTGATATAATGAGTAAGAGGATATCCTATCCCTCCTTAAAAGCACAAAAGAAACACATAAATAATTCAGCTGTCGCAAAGGTCTTGTTAATTAAGTAAAACACAAGCAGGCAGAAAAGGACACCGACCACTGGTGTTTTTAAAGACAGACGGCGATTGATTGTTTAACATCTACTAGCGTTAAAGACATTCCCATCACTCCTCCATCACAAGAAAAAGAAATATAGACTTTTCTGGTTTCAAAACTTCCCATCTTCATGCAATACTCATCGCCCAGCGTTAGTTTGATTCTATTTACCTGCTATAAACACACACACACACACACACACACACACACACACATATATATATATATATATATATATATATATATATATATATATATATATATATATATATATATGTGTATACACACACACACATATATATATATATATATATATATATATATATATATATATATATATATATATATACATATTGTGTATACACACACACACACACACACATATATATATATATATATATATATATATATATATATATATATATACATATTGTGTATACACATATATTCATATATAAATATATATATATATATATATATATACATCTATACATACTGTGTATACACACACACACACACACATATATATATATATATATATATATATATATATATATATATATATTCATATATATATATATATATATACATATATAACTTCCACCCACGCTTCTCGGTAAGAGATATAACTACTCGATCTCTCCCCGTCAATCGGGTAATGGGAGGGGGGAGTAGTCACAGCCTGGTAATCGTGTGTGTAGTTAAGAAACGGGTAGGGGGTGGGAAAGGTTGAATGTGTGTGTCCATATCTATCTGGATATTTAGCCGTCATTTTTGACGGGTGGCATACACTAGTTCTAAATATTTTGGGCACACTGAGACAGGCAATGCAATGTCTCCTCATTCACATAAGGAAAGGAAAAGAAAGAAAGCTACGGGTGAAAGAGAGCATATCCCACGGGGAGCAGATAGATTACCCACTGAAGGATAGACTGGAATAGTCTATAGAGTATCACGGAAAACATTTGATTTACAAATCTGGACACTGGAAAACATGTATTAATTAAAAATGCGTCGATTTCAAAAATACTAAACGCGATAGAGGAGCGCTTACAGAAGCTATGGTAAGCAGCTCTTTTACAAGGACACTCCAATATCAAACCATTGTTCTCTAGTCTCGGGTAGTGTCATAGCCTCTGTACCATGACCTTCTGCCGCGGCCATCGTAAATAGTAAATACAATCTCGGCGGTCACGCTTCCACAGTTTTGGATTAGAGTTCTCTTACTTGAGGGTACCCTCGAGAACAATTCTATCCTATTTCTCTTCCTCTTGTTTGAGCCTATGGTTTGGGCTTATAGCATTTTGCTTTTCCCTCTAGGGTTAGCCTGTGATAATAATAAAAATAATAAAGTGTTGCAAGTTTGTTCTAGATTGGTTGACTTTAGGTTTTCTGACATCCTAACATCGAAGTTTGTTCTAGAAGATGGGCGAGAAGAATTACATGCAAACAATTATTTTTAAAATTCCGACCGTTAAGTAGTTATGGAAACTATAATGACAAGCTAACGAGATAGCATATGTTCATATATTACTACCTATATTATATTAAAACATTATATCATATATCATTACATGTATTATATTATATTAAATCATATGATGTTACCTATTATAGAGTAGTAGATTAAAAAATTATAACATAATTTCATTGTTTTATT
>NC_090765.1:6746437-6761437 GCF_036898095.1 Palaemon carinicauda | reverse complement strand
TATTATTATTATTATTATTATTATTATTATTATTTCTACTATTATTATTATTATTGTTATTATCATTATTATTATTATTAATAATATGAGTTAGGGCCTATTGAAACCAGAGAAAAAGAGAAGTTTTCGCGAGTTCTAAATGGCTTCGGAAGAAAATCGTGGTTCTCCAAATGGATTCAGAAGAAATCACCATAGACTTAACATGTAACTCTGAATGATTCCACATGCGAATCTGAACGATTTCGAAAGAAAACCCTGAATCTCCAAATGTCTTCAGAAGAAATAGCCGTAGACTTAGCATAGAGTTCTGAATGCGTCCAGAACGGAATCTTCACGGAGCTGTAAAGCAAATCATGTAATTTATTATTATTATTATTATTATTATTATTATTATTATTATTATTATTATTATTATTATTATTATTATTATTATTATTATTATTATTATTATTATTATTATTATTATTATGAGTTATTAGGGCCTATTGAAACCAGAGAAAAAAAGAGAATTTTTCGCGAGTCATAAACGGCTTCGGGAGAAAATCTTCGTGCATCTCCAAAATGATTCAGGAGAAATTTCCATAGACTTAGCATGGAATTCTGAATGATTCCAGAAATCTCTGAACGATTTCGGAAGAAAACCTTCCTGAATCTCCTCTCCAAATGACTTCAGAAGAAATAGCCGTAGACTTAGCATAGAGTTCTGAATGACTCCAAACGGAATTTTCCCGCAGCAGTTCTGAACGGCTCCGCCCCGGATTCCAAAAGACTTCTGAAGACCTGATCTATCTCTCTCTTTTTTTTTAAACATACCTTGCAACACCTCACGATCTGTATGTACTGTAGCTATGGAAGTTTACGCAGTGAAAATTGGGAGGAGGATTTCACTTTAATCACAGAGCTCGCGTTCTGGCGGAACAGGTAACTGACTGTGAGAATTTTGTTACAGCTGCAGGATGAATTGGAGGTTATACAGAACACCTTCATCTAAAGATAGTTTGGATAGGTGCTGCCGAAGTTGGCGAGCTTTGAAGATCATAATGTAAGCGCCTTGAAGGATAATTTGCTTGCGGTTTAGCGACAATGTCCAATAATTGGATTGCATTGGTGCAAAGCGGTGAGCGACGTGTGTTTCTTCAAAATTCGGCATTGAAGATGGAACCTATCAGGACGGTATTGGTAAATGTATTGTGTTGCTCTTTGTTGACTTTAGTATGATGGCGTATAGTGTATGCCGAGAAATCAATGGCATCCATGTCTTTACCCATCGCCCTTAAAGGTAAAGACATGAAAGACATCGATTTCTCCGAGGAATTTGACGAACCGAGGACAAACAGCACTGAAATATCTCTTGAAATCTCGAAGGAGACTGGCGAACTAAGCAAAGATCTTGAAAAAATATAAAATACAGAAGAAAATAGAGAAGGAAAGCCTTTATATGAAGAAGTATAAAAAATGGCCTTTAATTATAGAGGTAAGTCACCTAAAAACAGAGGTCAAATAGCCTCTATTATTAGCGGCTAGTCGCCTTTAAACAGAGGTCTCAAAGAGCCTCTAGTTCCAGAAATAAAGCACCCCAAAAAAATAGGTCAAAGAGCTTTTAATGTTAGAGGTAAGGGGATTAAAATAAAGGCCAAAGAAACTCCAATGCTAAAGTATAGCACCTCAAAATAGAGGTCAAAGAACCTCTAATGCTAAAAATAAGGAGCCTCAAAAACAGAGGTCAAAGAGCCTCTAATGTTAAAAGTAAGGAGCATCAAAATAAAGATTAAAGACCCTCTAATGCTAAAAGTAAGGAGCCTCAAAATAGAGGTCAAAGAACCTCTAATGCTAAAAGTAAGGAGCCTCAAAATAAAGATTAAAGACCCTCTAATGCTAAAAGTAAGAAACCTCAAAATAGAGGTCAAAGAACCTCTAATGCTAAACATAAGAAGCCTCAAAATAGAGGTCAAAGACCCTCTATTGCTAAAAGTAAGGAGCCTCAAAATAGAGGTCAAAGAGCCTCTAATGCTATAAGTATGGAGCCTCAAATTAGAGGTCAAAGACCCTCTAATGCTAAAAGTAAGGAGCCTCAAAATAGAGGTCAAAGAGTCTCTAATGCAGGAGATACTGCACCTCAAAATCGAGGTCAAAGACCCTCTAATGCTAAAAGCAAGGAGCCTTAAAATAGAGGTTAAAAAGCCTCTAATGCTAAAAGTAAGGAGCCTCAAAATAGGTCAAAGAGCCTCTAATGTTAAATGTAAGGAGCCTCAAAACCGAAGTCAAAGAGCCTCTAATGCTAAAAGTAAAGAGCCCCAAAATAGAGGACAAAGAGACTCTAATGCTAGAAGTAAGCAGCCTCAAAATAGAGGTCAAAGACCCTCTAATGCTAAAATTAAGGAGCCTCAAAATAGAGGTCAAATACCCTCTAATGCTAAACCTAAGGAACCTCCAAATAGAGGTCAAAGAGCCTCTAATATTAAACGTAAGGAGCCTCAAAATAGAGGTCAAAGACCCTCTAATGCTAAAAGTAAGGAGCCTCAAAATAGAGGTCAAATACCCTCTAATGCTAAAAGGAATCTCAAAATAGAGGTCAAAGAGCCTCTAATGCTAAAAGTAAGGACCCTTAAAATAAGAGGTCAAAGAGCCTCTAATACTAAAAGTAAGGAGCCTCAAAATAGAGGTCAAATATATTCTAATGCTAAAAGTGAGCAGTTTCAAGATATAGGTCAAAGAGCCTCTAATGTTAAAAGTAAGGAGCCTCAAAATAGAGGTCAAAGACCCTCAAAGGCTAAAAGTAAAGAGCCTCAAAATAGAGGTCAAAGAACCTCTAATGCTAAACTAAGGAGCCTAAAAGCAGAGGTCAAAGAGACTCTAAAGCTAAAAGTAAGGAGCCTCAAAATAGAGGTCAAAGACCCTCTAATGCTAAACGTAAGGAGCCTCAAAATAGAGGTCAAAGACCCTCAAAGGCTAAAAGTAAGGAGCCTCAAAATAGAGGTCAAAGACCCTCTAATGCTAAACTAAAGAGCCCAAAAACAGAGGTCAAAAAGACTCTAAAGCTAAAAGTAAGGAACCTCAAAATACAGGTCAAAGACCCTCTAATGCTAAAAGTAAGGAGCCTAAAAATAGAGGTCAAAGAGCCTCTAATGCTAAAAGTAATGAGCCTCAAAATAGAGGTCAAAGACCCTCTAATGCTAAACGTAAGGAGCCTCAAAACAGAGGTCAAAGACCATATAATGCTAAACGTAAGGAGCCTCAAAATAAAGGTCAAAGAGACTCTAATGCTAAAAGTGAGCAGTCTCAAAATAGAGGTCAAAGAGTCTCTAATGCTCAAAGTAAGGAGCCTCAAAATAGAGGTCAAAGACCCTCTAATGCTATAAGTATGGAGCCTCAAATTAGAGGTAAAAAAACCTCTACTGCTAAAAGTAAGGAGCCTCAAAATAGAGGTAAAGACCCTCTAATGCTAAAAGTAAGGGGCCTCAAAATAGAGGTCAAAGAGCCTCTAATGCTAAAAGTAATGAGCCTCAAAATACAGGTCAAAGACCCTCTAATGCTAAACGTAAGGAGCCTCAAAATAGAGATCAAGGACCCTCTAATGCTAAGCATAAGGAGCCTCAAAATAGAGGTGAAAGACCCTCTAATACTAAACGTAAGGAGCCTCAAAATAGAGATCAAAGACCCTCAAATGCTAAAAGTAAGGAGCCTCAAAATAGAGGTCAAAGGCCCTCTAATGCTAAAAGTAAGGAGCCTCAAAATAGAGGTCAAAGACCTTCTAATGCTAAAAGTAATGAGCCTCAAAATACAGGTCAAATACCCTCTAATGCTAAACGCAAGGAGCCTCAAAATAAAGGTCAAAGACCCTCTAATGCTAAACGTAAGGACCCTCAAAATGGGGATCAAAGACACTCTAATGCTAAAAGTAAGGAGCCTCAAAATAGAGTTCAAAGAGTCTCTAATGCTAAAAGTGAGCAGTCTCAAAATAGAGGTCAAAGATCCTCTAATGCTAAATGTAAGGAGCCTCAAAATTGAGGTTAAAGACCCACTAATGTTCAAAGTAAGGAGCCTCAAAATAGAGGCCAGAGCCTCTAATGCTAAAAGTAATGAGCCTCAAAATAGAGGTCAAAGACCCTCTAATGTTAAAAGTAAGAAACCTCAAAATAGAGGTCAAAGAGCCTCTAATGCTAAACGTATGAAGCCTCAAAATAGAGGAAAAAAAAACCCTCTAATGCTCAAAGTAAGGAGCCTCAAAATAGAGGTCAAAGAGCCTCTAATGCTAAAATTAAGGAGCCACAAAATGGAGGTCAAAGACCTTCTAATGCTTAAAGTAAGGAGCCTCAAAGTAAAGATCAAAGAGCCTCTAATGCTAGATGTAAAGCACTTCAAATTAGAGATCAAAGAACATTATAATGCTAAGATCATAGTACCTCAAAATAGAGGTCATAGAGCCCTTAATACTAGAGGTATGGCACCTCAAAATAGAGCTTAAATATCCTCTAATGTTGGAAGTATGGCACCTCAAAATAAAAGGTCAAGGAACCTCTAATGCTAGAGGTAAGGTACCTCAAAATAGAGGCCAAATAATCTGGCCTATTCTTTGTACATTCACCCTACGCATTGGTTTCCTGCGTGCCAGCGCTTTTCGGCGCCTTCACCAAAAACTGTGCTTCAGCAGAAACTGAGCACCAGCAGCATCCTGTGCACCAATGCTCCAGTACTCTCCTTCGCACTTGCGCGAGAGGCAAAATGAATGAAAACCTTTTGACAGGTTAAAATTGCCCCGTTCCCCTCCCCGCAAACGCATGACAGCATGCCCGCCGGGCAAAAAGGGAAGAGGCTTCACAGAAGGGTTCAAGATCCCGAAGATTCCATCTTCCAAGGCGAATCAAATGATTCCCCTGAAGAAAGGAAAAATTAATACTGTGAAGAACTGCAGAGTATAATAGGTGAGAACCTAGAGAGATATGAAAATTGTGATTAATGACTTCAATGCTAAAGTTGGAAGGAATAATCAAGGGATAGAAAATGTAATGGGTGTTGAGGTTCTTGGCGAAGTTGCAAATGAAAATGGGGCACATTTTATATGTCATTGTTCAACAAACAATCTTATTACTGGAGGTATTCTTTTCCAGCACAAGGAGATCCACAAATATACAAGGACTTCACCGTGTAGCAATTACAAATATCAAATAGATCACATAGCCATTGATAGAGAAGGAGGACTCTGGGAAATGTAACAAGCTATTGAGGTGCAGTTATTGGTAGTGATCATCAGCTCCCCATTGCCACACAAATATTAAAATTCAAAGAACCCAACAGAAATGTAGATAGAATACCTAAGTTTGATACAACTAACTTCTAGAGGATGAGCACAAAAATCTTTGTAACTTAATGTAGGAATCGATTTACAGTCTTAAGAGACTTTAAGAGACGAAGTTTTGGGACATGCAGTTACAAGGAGAAAACCATGGATATCAAATGATACTTGAGATACTATAAAAAGAAGACAAAGACAGAAATTGATTTCTTAAAGTTTTCGAGGAAGTAATGAAAATTACAAGGCAGAGCATGCCAAGTATTTCAGTATTGATAGTGAAGTCAAAAGAAATATCAGAAATGATTGGAGAGAATATTTAGACAGGAAAGTAGATGAGGCTGAAAAAGCTATGAATTCAGGGAGTGGCTTTGTTGTAGGAATTGCTCTTGGAATTATTAATGAAATCTCTACGAGAAAAAAGAAGCATATACCCATCAAAAAGAAAGATGGATCTGTTATAACAAAAGAACATGAAGAAAAGTAACGTTGGATTGAACACTTTAGTGAGGTCCTGAATAGGAAATGAAGGGCATAATTTGGTTGATATACCTGAAACTGATGAAGACCTTGGTGTGCCCATGAATGAATTAGGCTAGGTGTGTTTGAAGTCGAAGCTATTCTTAAAAAAAAAACTCAAAAAAGATGGAAAGCCCCTGTATACGAAGGAATAACCGCTGAGATAATATTGCCTGAAAAGGAAGTTACTCCCAGATTACTAACAAGATTATTTTGTAGAATGTGGCGTGAAGAGGCAAAGCCTTATGTGTGGGAGCTAGGAGTGCTGGTGAAAATGACAAAAAAAAAATTTGACTGATTGCAATCATTATAGAGGCATCACACTTACGTCAGCTGTCATGAAAATATATAAAATGCTCATTCTAAAGAGACTAGAGAGAAAGATTGATGAAAGGTTGAGAGATGAACAAGCAGGATTTAGAAAAGGTAGAAGTTGTACTGACCAAATTTTCATTTAAGACATGTGGTACAGCAATATTCAAAATATAGAATACCACTTTTGATAGTATATGTGGGCTATGAAAAAGCTTTTGATTATGTGCTCTGGCAAATTTTGTGGAGTCCTGCAACATTATGGAGTTCCTCTCAAATATGTAAATTTAATTGTCTGTTCATAAGCATAGCAAATGCAAAGTTAATGTTAGTGGCGTCTTATCAAACGAATTTTCAGTGAAAAGTGGGGTACTCTAAGGGAATGTGTTGTTACCTAAGTTGTTTATCCTCCTCATAGATTTTGTAATGCATAGATCGGTTGGGGATGGTGGAGAAGGATTGGACTGGATTGGTAACAGAAAATTAGGAGACCTAGAGTATGCTGATGACGCTGTCCTAATTAGCAGAACACCACAGGGCTTGGAAAGCTTGCTTACCAGAATGCATGAAAAATCACATGAGGTTGGGATAGAGATAAATAGAAGAAAGACAGATGATGAGAACGGAATATGCAATGGAAGATGAAATATCTTTGGAAGGATAAAGGATTAATGAGGTAGAGTTATTCATATATTTAGGAACTAGGATATCTAATATAGGAGCTTTAGAATTTGAGTTTAATGGAAGATTGAAAAAAGCAAATCAGAGGATGGCTAGGTCAAGTCAAATTTGGAAATCAGGTCGCCTAAAATTACATATAATAATCAGGCTATATATGAGTTTAGTGAGATCGGTGTTACTGTATGGTCGTGAATCTTGGTATATTAATGAAACTCATTTTGTAGATTTGAGAACAAAGCCCTCAGAAGAATATTGGGTGTTAAATGACAGGACAGGATTAGAAATGAAACTAGAGAGATTACTCGAGCGCCACGTGTGGATGAGATCATGGTGAGGGGTAGATGGAGATGGTTTGGGGATGCTCTTTGTTCTCCCTAAGAGACATTAGTTCACCAAAATTTAAACTGGCCTCCACAAGGCACTAGAAGAGTTGGAAGACTCAGGACTATAAAGCATGAGGTAGGATATTGTGATTGGAGAAATATTGAACTAAAAGCTGAAGATAGAGACGACTAGCGAAATCTAATTGAAACCCTTTGTGTCAATAGGCGTGGGAAGAGATAATGATGATGATAAGTGGGCAGTGGCTTCAAGCATCTAGCTCAAGACGAGTCACTTAGCCTCCTTCTTCCTCTAAAAACCCTTTAGTTGCTCTACCAATGCAAAATAATGAACGATCCTTAATATCCTCCAAAATAATTTGAATTTCTTTTTTATTTCTCTTATTTTAGGTATAAATAAATCCTTATCATTCACTATCTGGACTATTCTAGCAGTTCAATTATCACTATTTATTACCCTGGTCAATTTAGATTTTTTTGTATTTACGTTAGTGTTTGCAGACATTTTTTTTAAAGAATCGAGAGATATTTGGTTGCTTTGTATTTCCATGATTTGTTATGTTTCTATCTCTCTTTGTGTTTTTCCTTTTACTTGTCTTCATTTCATCTTTTTTTTCTTAAATCTTCGATTGTATCCCTTTCTTTTGTAGGTGAAAGTATCTCTTTGATGGCTCGTTCATTGCATGAGGTAACAATGATAAGAATAAAATGGATAGGTACAACTTAGGACGAATATTGTTTATGGGATCAGCTTTGCCCCTCCTTGATGTATCTATCATGCTGTTCACTCTAATGTTGCTCCATTTAACACCATATCAAAAAGGCAACATTGACAGTTATCAACATGGAAATTAGCAGGAACAGTGAAAATATATTCTATTTCAATTCCTGAAATTTTCATTTGGATATGTGAATTATTATAGGAACAATGTATATAGTAGAGTTTTTTTTAGATATTTCTAGCATTTGGGTTACCATGTTTTGGTCAATCTTTTTGAAGGTTTCACCCCCTGATTGTCAACAGCTTTAAGAGTGTCCCCAGTATTAAATAAATTTTTGAAAATCCTATCATAACCATCGAGCTAGAAAGAAACTTTTTTTTTAATGTAACTCTCAGGGTGTCACTCACTTTTAGGGTGTCACCTTGGGCAGACACCCCTTTTACTGCTCCCCTTAAGTCTTATCTTGAATTTTTATGATTACATATATGCATATTTATACATAAAAGTATATTTGTGTGCTCGAATACAAAGTTTGATTTACATATTCATGTAGTAAGGCAAAACTGGACCGTTTTCAAAACCATGGTCAGGCAAAATTGGACAGGCAAACTTCTCACTTTTTTCTTGGCGAGGCAAAATTGGACAATCTTGGATTACGGACACAAAAATTTATGTAAGTCAATAATATTTTTTTAGCATATTTATATTGATAGGGACCACAAATTGTCATAGTTTGCCCAACTGAGCGTTGGCGCTTAACGGAGATACAGACATATCCAAACTTGCCTCACTGTCCAAAATTGCCTCGCCTCTGAGATATTTTTTTTTATTACTGTAATACGAGAATTTCTAATTCTTTGATGATTATGAAACAAGCCATTTTTATAGATGAAACCTCCCTCTCTTGGAAACATGTTTGGCATTTGGTCATAAATTATTAATATAGATTTTGTACAAAGGTTACTAAAAAGGTGTCCAAAATTGCCTCACCCTACTATATATATATATATATATATATATATATATATATATATATATATATATATATATATATATATATATATATATATATATATATATATATATATATACACATATACACACACACACACACATATATATATATATATATATATATATATATATATATATATATATATATATATATAGTACGTGCGTGTGTGTGTGGTGTATTCGTGAATTTAAAGGATCAAGGACTGTTTCATTATTATGTAGCTTTGGGAAATACGTAGTATTTTTGTCCAAAATAAATCATTACTATTACACACCACATTAGCCGTCACTTGAAGATCTTATGAATATAGTTGGACAAAAGGAAAATCTACCATGCACTTCACAGTGTAAAGGCTATTAGCAATCTTAGCGTTGCAACTACTACTGCTTCTATTGCTACTGCTGCTGCTGCAATCCTTTCATTTTCTTTTTAATAGCAGCTACAAATAATTATTCAACTCCACTTTACGTATCAGGCAAGAATGACAATAATACCAGAGATTGATTTCATAATATCAAACCTTCAATATGGGTCCCCAAACACCTATGATCAATATGATTTTTTTTTTTTTTTTTGTCATCTGAAACCCAAAAGATTTATCCTATTCACAATTCCATCACATACAACACAAACGCTAGTTCTAGCGACATACAATTTGAAAAACAATTATTTTGTTTAGGGATACAGATTAACTAAGGTTGCATATGCCTCTGAAAAAGAGATTGATTATGGAGAACGGGAAAGCATGGAACTGCGATAGTAAACATAATTTTATATCCCACCCTCTTTAATACCACACGTTAAATCTGCATATTTTCTAAAGAACAAACAAACGAATGAATAAAACCTTTTGAAGTATCTGACCTAAAATACAGATAAAGACCTGTAGCCTATCCTGTACTGTACAGCAAGTGTGAAGGTGACCGTGAATGGGTGAATCATAAAAACAGGTGTCCAGAGCACTTGTTTTCAACAAGTGTTTGGGTCATCATAGTTATACAAGGTTTTCGGTCTATGTGAAAATCGAGCGATTGCGTATTATAATACTTGACGTGTATATATATATATATATATATATATATATATATATATATATATATATATATATATATATATATATATATATAGGAGGAGGGGAAGGAAGAGAAGACGATGGATTGACAAATTAAGAAAAATTGCGGGTATAAACTGGTCTAGAAAGACCATAAACATGCGAATGGAAGGACATTGTCCTGCGGTGGACTAGTTACGGCTGATGATGACGATAATGATATATTTATATATATATATATATATATATATATATATATATATATATATATATATATATATATATATATATATATATACCTGTGTATACTGTATATATCCAGAAACATATTTATACATCTCTTAGCTGTAGGTGCCTCTAAAATATGGTAAATTTCCAGATTCATAATGCAAATACTGAATAAAAGTTCAAATTCTTGCATAAAACTGCCCAAGCATCAGCCACTTTATTTACCTAAACATATAGCTTGTCAGTGGGTCTTTGAATCACATACACACGCATACACTCACACATAAAATGTCATTCACCTTCATCATGATGTATTCTCAAACTTTCCGTATAATGGACCTCTCTTTTCAATACAATTCTACTCTTACTTCTAGGTTTGTGGTGACCTAACTGGTGATTGCCAGACTGACGTTTCAATTCCCGCTCAAACTCGTTGTTCCTTTGGTCACTGCAACCTCACCATCCTTATGAGCTATTGAGGGGAGGTTGGGGAGCCTATAGGTCTATCTGCCGAGTCATAAGCAACCATTGCCTGGCCCTCCTTGGTCCTAGCTTGGGTGGAGAGGGGGCTTGGGCGCTGATCAGATATACAGTATATATGGTCAGTCTCTAAGGTATTGTCTTACTTGATAGGGCAATGTCACTGTCCGTTGCCTCTGTCATTCACGAGTGGCCTTAAAACCTTTGTATTATAATCTTTTCCCATAAGAAATTAACTCATTACTTCTACATAACTTTAACAATAAGTATATCCATATTTCTCTCCCTTGCAATTTTTTTTATGCTTCATATACCACCAAAACACTTAACCTTATTTCTTTGATTTGCATTCTCCATCCCATTTTAACAGGGGATTCGATAAACACTCGAAGATCTTTTCAAATTCTAAGACCACATCACTATAATCTTTGCATCATGCATCTTGTGACTTGCCAGATCTCCCATCCTACCATCATCTGTAAACTTTAATCCCAAATACCTATACAGATCGACCACTTCCATTCCCCTACCACCCATATCAATATTCAATGCACCATTTACCTAATTTTCATTTACTCCATAACCTTACACTTGTACTCAACTCTTTCCTCTCAAATACAATTTCAAAGGTTTCTGCAATTTCTTTATTTTCCAAAATCAGTACTGCATCATTTACAAGCACCAGGCACTTGGCATTTCATTAAAATCCTAATTCTTTATCCTACTACTTGGCGCCAATAATTTCCTCCTTACGCAGTCTTCTGATATCAGCCATTACTCAAATATCGAAGAGAGTTATTATGACCTTCTTTGAAGAGGAACAACTTTTCAACCAACCAATCCTACTTTCTACCAATTCTAACAGAAGCTTTGCTATGTTCGCAACAATTTTCAATCATTCTCAATGAATTATCACCTCTACCCTGCATTGTATTATCAACACAATAAAGGGTTCTAAGGTCAAATAGGCTATGCCAAATACAGTTATTCTCTTCGTTTTCAAACTTCTCATATCACTGTTTGAACATAAAAATTTATGAATACACCCTTTAACTGGTCTAAACACACAATTTTCTTCTCTTTTCAATCTTTATGTTCTATATTTCAGTTCGTAAATAAAAACAAAACTCTACTATAATTATGTACAGTTGGACACGGGATTTCCTAATACACCTCGCTCTGAGGAAGTGCTGTCTGTCACGCCCTTACTGTTGGGCAAGTTCCTGTGTGTAGCCCTACCCACCGCTAATACTATCTCTTCCTGCACTATCTGCTTAGTGACTCGCCGCACAGCAAGGGTGTGATAGGGTGCGCTTCCTCTGAGCGAGGTGTACCAGGAATTCCAAAATCCAACAGTACCTAATACTGTAACATAGTCCCGGACTCCAATACTGCTTTTACAGAGAAACAACTGTTCTTCTAAACCATATATTTGGAGCCTTTCTCTCACCTAGATGTACCTTACAAACCCTGTACAATCACTATTAATTTTTCCAGACCTTACATCCTCTGCAGATTCTTCACAATTACAGCATTCTCAACCTTATATTAACCCATTCCATTGTGGCATCATTCTATCCAACTCACTAAATATTCTTCAAAATGCTCACTCCAATGACCAAAGAATGCATTGCAATCCACTTTTCCTTTCCATATTTTATTTTGAAATTCATCTGTTCTATTACTTTTTTCTGCATTAACCTTTCTATGGAACAATTATAAATCTCCCTAAAGTTCTTTTATATATTCCACCCTATGTTACTATGACATGTCTTTCATTCTTCCGTTCCCACTGAATAACTTTCCCATCCTCTTGTCTAACTTTAAATGAGGTTTCCTTGTCCTGCAATTTCTTCCTAATCTTCTTTCTCTCCTTAAAAAACTTTTCCTTTCTTTATCCCATCCCTTAGTATTTGAAGAATTTTGTACACTTCCCTATTCCCTTTCAAATTTTTGTTTTATTAGCTCGAGATAATCTCATAATTTTCACTTGATATTCAGACATTTTCATCAAATTTCTTGGCCAGAATACTTATACTTCAACAAAATAATAAATAAATATGATTCTAAACATTCCAGTGCAAAATATTACATTAATCAAATTACTCTTCCATCTACTCTGAATGAAAACATAATTAACAAACTCTTCTCTTCACTATTTACCATTTTCTGTGAATGGTTATCCAAACATATTTCCAACAGACTCCATCAATCTTCATTCACTCGGGTGACCTAATACGCACCAACGAAGTACCACCTTTATTTGTCAAATATATCTGCATTTGAATGTATATATGTATTTGTATATCGTAGACTACTTTTCAAGCAGTCTATGATACATACACACTCATATATATATATATATATATATATATATATATATATATATATATATATATATATATATATATATACTGCATATACATGTAAGTATGTATATAGTATGTATATACATATATAGATATATATATACATACATATATATATATATATATATATATATATATATATATATGTATATATATATACAGTATATATGATTTATATATAGTGCAACAGAAAGCCTAATGACGAAAGATTAACTCTTTACAGGATGCTTAGATATTAACGAATGCTTGATTGAAGACAGGAAATAATAAAAGATAAAAGATAAAAGAACACAAAAAAATAACATTCAAAAACAAAATTGGAATCACCAGTAACCGTCGACTGTGACTTATTTCAAACAACTCTTTTTCTCTAGTTACTACATCATGATAAATCTCTTTCCTTCTTCTGTTACCTTCTTTTGTATCTACATCACCTATTACAGCAGACTAATTTCATTTCCCCAACATACGAACGCATGCAAGTACCCATCACAAACTTACAAACACACACATATATACAGTACATCATATGTAGGCATACATACATACATATATATATATATATATATATATATATATATATATATATATATATATATATATATATATATATATATGTGTGTGTGTGTGTGTGTGTGCATATATATAAACATTAAAATATCAACCTACGTATTATATATATATATATATATATATATATATATATATATATATATATATATATATATATATATGCATATATATAAACATATTAAAATATTAACCTATCTATTATATATATATATATATATATATATATATATATATATATATATATATATATATATATATATAACAAATGCAGCCATTTCTGGTTCACTGCACGACAAAGGCATCAGACATGACCTTATTCATACGTTGGGTTTGGCCAGTTTCATCACCAAAGTAGCAAATGCGGATTAGTCATGGTGGGAGATTTTTGTCTGATCACTCAAACCAAACCAACCTAGTATTGGTGGCCCTGACTAGCACAATTTTGCTGATCATGGTGATACAAAAACCCTTTTACCACTTGAATTTCTTTATAAAAACATGTAAAAAAACACAGACCGAAAGAGAAATTTCCGCTTGGGTCTACGATCCTCAGACAGTGAAATCGAAATTCAAACCTGTGTGTAGCTTAATTGTTAAATAAAAAAGTAATTAGCTCCATGTGTTAGTAACAAAACACTGTCATATCTGTATGTAAGTATGTACTTTTAATATATATATATATATATATATATATATATATATATATATATATATATATATATATATATATATATATATTCATATATATACATCTATACAACATACAGCGATAAATGCAGCCGTTTCTAGTTCACTGCAGGACAAAGGCAGCCTCAGACATGTCTTTATTCGCCAGGGGTTTGATCAGTTTTCATCGCTCACAGCAAACCAACCTAGTATGGGTGTTCCTGACCAGTACAGCTCTGCTGGCTGGCGTGGCAATACACAAACACTTTCACCACGTTAACGTATCCTTACTCAGAAAGGGGTATATATATATATATATATATATATATATATATATATATATATATATATATATATATATATATATATATATATATGTATGTGTGTGTATACACATATAACATACGTATGTGATGCTCCCTTACATATTCTGGAAGACCGGAAAGCTTTTAGAGATGGGAATGTGAGTTCATTCTTAGATAAAAATCTATCGAGCTCCTAATGACTAATTAAACGAACCATTTTTCAAAATCCCGACATCAAACTTCATCAAAAACATCATCGTTAACATTTCAGGCTCCATTCATTCTTGTGGATTTTGTACCTATGTTGTAAACACGTTACTTGATACACCGCCCAGCGTGGATTTTTTGCAGATGAGATGACGTAATCACCGTGAGAGGCCTGGGGAGGAATTTGATGCCCAGCTTCAAGAAAGTAATGTAATTCATAACTAAATATATTTCGTTTAAT
>NC_090765.1:6703937-6736437 GCF_036898095.1 Palaemon carinicauda | reverse complement strand
TTGCTCGACCTTGACCTTGACCTAGTGCTTTCGAAATGGAATCACTTCCACGTCTTGACATTAGTATTAATCCCTGAAAGTTTCACTACTCTATGAGTAAAATTGTGCCCATAAAGTTGTTCAAAAACAGACAAACGGACAAACAGGGGCGAAAACATAACCTCCTCCCAACTTCGTTGGCAGAGGTAACAATTTTATTTCAAACCACAGATGCTTTTCGGTCACTCATATTGCTTTCACACAAGTGACAAAAGGCAATTTGCCAGGAAGCACCTCGAAATTGATCTGCCTACTAATTTCAGTGGCAAGTGTTGTGTGCTTCTTGCTTCAGATTACAAGAGGTCCTCGGATTATGATACTGATGTAATTGTTTTGACTGGTGCCGTTATTGCCAAAGGATAACCTTCAAACAATGGAGGAGAACCGCAGTAACAGAGGATAACCTTTAAGGATGGGAGGACGACCACAGTGACGGAGGATACCTTTACGATGAGAGGACAACCCCATTGATGCAGGATACTGTTTTAAGATAGGACAGTCACAGATAAGAGAGATACCCTTTATGGATGAGAGATCCATCACAGTGACGGAGGATCCCTTTAAGAATGAAAGAAAAACCGCAGTGACAGAGGATACCCTCTAAGGATGGGAGGACAACTACAGTGACTGAGGATACCCTTTAACGATAGGAGACCTACCACAGTAATGAAGGATACCCATTAAGAATGGGAAGACAATCACAATAACGAATGATATCCTTTCCGGATGGGAGGATAACCACAGTGATTGAGAATACCTCTAAGGATGGGAGGACAACCATAATGACAGAGGATACTCTTTCATGATAAGAAGACAACGACAATGACAAAAGACATGCTTTACGGACGGGCAGAATACCGCAGTGACGAATGAGATCCTTTCCTAATGGGGAGACAACAACAGTGACGTGACAAAGGATACCCTCTAAGAATGGGAGGACAAGCACAGTAACGGAGAATACCCTTTAAAGATGGAAGGGAAATGGCATGGAGGATACCCATTTAGGATGAGGGAAATACCGCAGTGACGGAGGATACCTTTTCAGGATAGGGAGACCGCCAGAATGCCTTGGAATACCCTTTAGGGATGGGAGAACAACGAGAGTAACGTATGATACACTCTAAGGATCTTTCAGGATGGGGAGATAACATCAGTTGAGGGGTATCCCTTTAAGGATGGGAGAACAACCACGGTGGCAGAGGATTTAAGGATGGAAAGACAACCACAGTGAAGAGGAATACTCTTTAAGGATGGGCAGAATATCGCAATGACAGAAACTTACCACAATCATTTCAGGATGAGGAGAAAACCATAGTGACAGAGGATATCTTTTAAGGATGGGAGTACAACCAGAGTGACAGAGAACACTCTTCAAGGCTGAGAGAGGGACAACAACAGTCAGGATACCCTTAAAGGATGGGAGGCCAACCATAGTTATGTAGGATACTTTTCAGCATAGTAGGGCAACCACAGTGAGGGGGAATACCCTTTATGAATGAGCGGACAATGACAGTGATGGAGGGTACCCTTTAAGGATTGGAGGGAATCAAAAGTTAAAAAGAATACCTTTTAAGGATAGGCTGAATACCGCAATGGCTGAGGATACCCTTTAAGGGTGGGTGAACATTCACAGTGAAGGGACATACCCTTTATGGATGGACGGACAACCATAGTGACAGAGGGTATCCTTTAATGATGGGGGAAAACCACGGTGAGGATACAAATTAAAGATTGAGGAACAACAACAGTGACTGAAGATACCTTTTCAGGGCCGAAGGACAACCACAGTAGCAGATGATACCCTTTAAGAATGGGGGACAATCATAGTGATGGAGGATACCCTTTACTGATGGAGGAATAACTGGCTTGTGGATATCCTTAAGAATGGGGTAAAGTGGGGATAAATATAGTAATGGAGGATATCATTCAAGGATGGGGAAACAAGTGCATTGAGGATATCCTTTAAGAATGTGCAAATAACCACAGTAACGGAGGATACCATTTATGGATGGGAAGACAATCCCAGTGATGGAGAATTCACTTCAAGTAGGGAGGACCACCATAATGAGAGGGGATACCTTCTAAGGATAGAGGACCAACCAATGCAAAGATGCACTTTAAGGCTGGGAGGACAACCGTAGTGCTGGAGGATACCCATCAAGAAATGGAGTGACAATCATAGTGACAGAGGTTACCCTTTAAGGATGGGAGGATAGCCACAATGACAGAAGATATCCTTTATGGACAAGAGGACAACCACAGTGACAGATGATATTCTTTAAGGTATGAGAGGAACACCACAGTGACAGAAGATACTTTTTAAGGATGGGAGGACATCTGCAATGATGGAGGATACCCTTTAAGAATGGAGTGATAACTACAGTGACAGAAGCTACCCTTTAAGGAGTGAGGTCAACCGCAGTGATGGAAGTGACCCTTTAAGAACAGGAGGACAATCACTGTGACAGAGGTTACCCTTTAAGGTTGGTTGGTTACTGAAAGACAGAGGATACCCTTTAAGGTTGGATGGTCAAAGAAAGTGAAGAATGATACCTTTTAAGGATAGGGGACAACGACATAATGGAGGATATTCTTTATGGATGGATGGGAGGACAACGACAGTGATAGAGGATACACATTAAGTTTGTAGTAGTGTCTCCAATCTCACCATCCTTGGGGAGCCAATACCTGACCCTCCCTGGACTTATCTTGATGGAGAGGGGGTTTTGGAGCTAAACATGTTTATATGACCAGTTATTCAGAACTTTAAACCCTGAAATACAAGGAAATCGCGTTCCTCCTCCCAAAACTGGTCAAACTAGGTTCAGGTTGTGGCCAGATCCCTGATGGCACCAAATAACACGCAGCATGTCACTCCTGTTTGAAAGTTTTCATTTGATTCTGAAGCCTCGTTTTCATGTAACATGTCATGAGGCCTTGCTGTGAGAGCAGCTTACACTTTTATTTCATCAATGACTACGAGAAGGAATAAAGAAGACCTTTTTACCCAATACCCAACATTTTCCCCAAACCTCAAATGCAACAATGAAGTGTTTAATCATCAGTTCTATGGTATGGGTGAAAAAGAAAGCTACTTAAAATCACTTGAGATTTACTAGCACATGCAATTCCACAGTCTGGCTGCAGATAAATCTCTATAATATAGCAATTTCTACTAAATATTGTGTTAATAATCTAAAAAACACGCTTTTTAGAAAAAAGTGGTTAAAGAAATACATGAAAAACACTGTAAAATGTTTACAAGGAAAACTACGATATTTCTTTCTTTGTAAATCAAGATACTAAATAGTTCTAAGCCAGTGATACTGATATTCTAAAATAGAATAAAAATCTAAAAATGTTACGTGGTAATTGAATTTGGTAACACCATTCTTCCATGCATCAAACGTGTTTTTCATACTTTACGTAGTACAAACATTAGCACTGAACGTGCCATGTAATGTTTCTGAAAATGTATTGTAATACATAAAACAGGTATTACAAATCAAAAATATAATGAAGTAAGTAACATAAATAAAATTGCATATTTTGATTGTAAAGAGATGGCTTAATCGGAGTCTGTCATCTCAGGAAGCAACGGATTACGCAGGAAAACTCATTGGGGAAATTGTTAAAAATGAGAAATGTTCATCATATCTTACATATTTTTTTTGGTGCCTTTGTAGTTCGTTGGGACACACTAGGTGTAAAATCTATTAAGTTATGACTGAAATCTCACGCTTTGAAAAGGTAACAAACATAAGAACATAACCTAACCTAACCTGGGAGCCGTATCCTTACCTACTTACCTCCCCTGAAATCCCACGCTTTGAAAGGGTAACAAACCTAAGAACATAACCTAACCTAACCTGGGAGCCGCATCCTTACCTACTTACCTCCCCTGAAATCCCACGCTTTGAAAGGGTAACAAACCTAAGAACATAACCTAACCTAACCTGGGAGCCATATCCTTACGTACTTACCTCCCCTCTCAGACAGCCATATCCTTAGCTTACCTAAATACAAGTCTCAACCCTGTGGTTGCTTCACAACCAGTTTCACCCCTGGCATGATAACACTAAATCATATTTCTTAAATCGTAAAACTAGCTTCATATCATCGTATTTCAGACCAAGATAAACAACAAATTCCCCATAAATAAAATTGATTTGACAAGTAATAAGAAATTTTACACCTGTCCCAACGAACTACCTCCACCCTTCAGGTTTTCTAGCAATGCTTAAACTGAAATCAGTATTTCAACCAAATCCATCCGTTTTTCCCGAGTATTCCGGAGCCTCGAAAGACCTCGCTACAGAACACCACTTACAAGTCTCCATCGGACGCATATCCGCCAAAGTCATCGTAAGTAGAGAACCTAAGGGAAGGAAGAGAAGGAAGCAGAGGTAGGATAAAAGGAAGAAATGTGTCACAAAAAAAGGAGTCATGTTGCATTCGGATAAATATCTTCCATTGAAATCTCAGCGCAATAACTTGTAAAATTAACAAGGGTAAGAAATGTTACTCTCCTTTATACAAAATTTACAAGACTACTCTACTGTATCTTATATCTAAGTCCTTGCAGAAAAAGATATGTGGCCATTTGGCATTTATATTTTCTTCGAAAGTGCCAACACTCAAATAAAAAAGAAAGATAATTATTTATGTAAGCTTTGAGGCAACATACAACATTTGAAAATGTTCATACCTTTCATGCATTTCTTTAATTTTCACATTTTTACTTCTAATTGACAGTGGGAAAAATATGATTTTTTCAAAGAAAACCATCATCGCTTTTCATTACTGTTGTTGTTACATCCCAACAGAATCCTGATGTGGAAAATATTTTAAATCTTTTTGAAGAATAACATAAGCTTGTGCTTAATACATACATATACCAAGGCACTTCCCCCAATTTTGGGGGGTAGCCGACATCAAACAAATGCAACAAAAAAGCGGACCTCTCCTCTCTACGTTCCTCCCAGCCTGACAAGGGACTCAACCAAAGCCCACCCTCCCTCGTTATCCACCACAGATGAAGCTTGATAACGCTGAATCCCCTACTGCTCCTACCTCCGCGGTCATCCAAGGCACAGAAGGAAGCAGCAGGGCCTACCGGAACTGCGTCACAACCGCTCGCCATTCATTCCTATTTCTAGCACGCTCTCTTGCCTCTCTCACATCTATCCTCCTATCACCCAGAGCTTTCTTCACTCCTCCATCCATCCACCCAAACCTTGCCTTCCTCTTGTACTTCTCCCATCAACTCTTGCATTCATCAACTTCTTTAGCAGACAGCCATTTTCCATTCTCTCAACATGGCCAAACCTCAACACATTCATATCCACTCCAGCTGCTAACTCATTTCTTACACCCGTTCTCACCCTCACTACTTCGTTCCTAACCCTATCTACTTGAGATACACTAGCCATACTCCTTAGACACTTCATCTCAAACACATTCAATTTCTGTCTCTCCGTCACTTTCATTCCCCACAACTCCGATCCATACATCACAGTTGGTACAATCACTTTCTCATACAGAACTCTCTTTAAATTCATGCCCAGCCCTCTATTTTTTACTACTCCCTTAACTGCCCCCAACACTTTGCATCCTTCATTCCCTCTCTGACGTACATCTGCTTCCACTCCACCATTTGCTCAACAACAGACCCCAAGTACTTAAACTGATCCACCTCCTTAAGTAACTCTCCATTCAACATGACATTCAACCTCGCACCACCTTCCCTTCTCGTACATCTCATAACCTTACTCTTACCCACATTAACTCTCGACTTCCCTCTCTCACACACCCTTCCAAATTCTGTCACTAATCGGCCAAGCTTCTCTTCCGCGTCTGCAACCAGTATAGTATCATCCGCAAACAACAACTAATTTACCTCCCATTTATGGTAATTCTCGTCTACCAGTTTCCATCCTCAGCCAAGCACTCGAACATTCACCTCTCTCACCACTCCATCAACAAACAAGTTAAACAACCACGGCGACATCACACATCCCTGTCTCAGCCACACTCTCACCGGAAACCAATCGCTCACTTCATTTCCTATCCTTACACATGCTTTACTACCTTTGTAGAAACTTTTCACTGCTTGCAACAACCTTCCACCAACTCCATATAACCTCATCACATTCCACATTGCTTCCCTATCAACTCTATTATACACTTTCTCCAGATCCATAAATGCAACATATACCTCCTTACCTTTTGCTAAATATTTCTCGCATATCTGCCTAACTGTAAAAATTAGATTCATAAAACCCCTACCTCTTCTAAAACCACCCTGTACTTCTAAGATTGCATTCTCAGTTCTATCCTTAATCCTATTAATCAGTACTCTACCATACACTTTTCCAACTACACTCAACAAACTAATACCCCTTGAATTACAACACTCATGCACATCTCCCTTACCCTTATATAGTTGTAAAATATACGCACAAACCCAATCTACTGGTACCATTGACAACACAAAACATATACCCCCCTCCTTCAACATCTCATCTCTCACACCATCCATACCAGATGCTTTTTCTACTCTCGTTTCATCTAGTGCTCTCCTCACTTCCTCCCTTGTAATCTCTCTCTAATTCTCATCTCCCATCACCGGCACCTCAACACCTGCAACAACAATTATATCTGCCTCCCTATTATCCTCTACATTCAGTAAACTTTCAAAATATTCCACCCACCTTTTCCTTGCCTCCTCTCCTTTTAACAACCTTCCATTTCCATCTTTCACTGTCTCTTCAATTCTTGAACCAGCCTTCCTTACTCTCTTCACTTCTTTCCAAAACTTCTTCTTATTTTCTTCATATGAATGACCCAATCCCTGACCCCACCTCAGGTCAGCTGCCCTCTTTGCCACACTTACCTTGCACTTTACTTCACACATTTTTCTCTCAACATCTTTCATACTTTTCTACATTATTACTCTGCAGCCATTCTTCAAAAGCCCTCTTTTTCTCTTCCACGTTTACCTTCATTCCTTCATTCCACCATTCACTGCCCTTCCTCATGCTGCCTCCAACAAACTTCTTGCCACACACATCACTTGCAATCCCAACAAAATTTTCTGTTACTAACTTCCACTCTTCCTCTAAATTACCATTTTCTCTTACTTTCACTTCGTCATATGCCATTTTCAACCTTTCTTGATATTCACTTTTTACCCCCGGTTTTATTAGCTCTTCAATCCTCACTAGCTCCCTTTTGCATCCACCTACTCTATTCCCCCACTCTTTTGTTACATCTAATTTTCCTTCCACCAAAAAATGATCAGACATACCGTTAGCCATACCCCTAAACACGTGCACGTCTTTCAATCTTCCAAACATTCTTTTAGTTATCAACACATAATCCAATAACGCCCTTTCTACCACTCTTCCATTTGCCACTCTTACCCATGTATACTTGTTTTTATCTTTCTTTTTGAAAAAAAGCTAGAACTTATCACCATCTCTTGCTCAACACACATATCTTACAGTCTCTCGCCACTCTCATTTCCACCTGGTACGCCATACTTTCCAATGACATCTTCTACCTTAATAATAATAATAATAATAATAATAATAATAATAATAATAATAATAATAATAATAATAATAATAATAATAATAATAATTCAAGTCTGCGCTCAACGTTGACATCAGAAAAAAAAGTTTTTCATAGATATGGTTGATACAATTTACTCAAATGATACGTGGCCATGACAAGTCTTTTAAAAATAATTTCCATACATATGATTACATTTATACGTTACTAAATGCAAGCGATTTTACTGAGTAATAATTTCAAATGTCTTCAGTTTGACAAAGAAGGCCTAATTACTACAAAATATACTTTAATTTCAAAAGATAAAAATATTGAAGCTAGCACAGAAAACTATAATCTAGCATTTTTTCTTAGAATGAATTATCTAAAAATGACAAAGACTGATACGACAAACGTTTATTAATTAATTTAAGCGACGTGTATGATAAATATGCAAGAGTGAATGCATTACATAAAACTTATAGAAGGCAGACAAAATGATCTAATAGAAGGTTTGATAGCTTGAATTTAAAAATTCAATTTGATCATTAAGTTAAAAAAAATATCATAGAAAATCTTTTTTTCAGTTTCGATGGATCTTTGTCATACTACTAGTGAAAGAACCGAACGAAGGCCTCTCAGCAAATTGGAATTCTTCAAAATCCTTAAACAATACCAAAATCATGATAAGTATAAAAATGAAAAAAAAAATATCCTTACTCAAAATCATGAGAATAAAAAAAGATTCCATCAAGCCTAGCATGTACTTCAACAGTCAAAAATTAAGAAAATCAAATCAAGATCAAGAAAGCACCGTTTTATGGAAAAAAAAATAGCGAGTATTCCAGAGGTGAATTCTTTCTCACAGAAGCCACTTACTTGCCAGCCTGGGGTCGCCCAAGAATCTCTTCACTAGTAGCATGGCGTAACTTCACCTTCGCCTTTGTGGCAGGAAGAGGAGGCTTCGAGGACACCTGCTGTAAGGTGGAGTTACTGATATTAGTTCTTTAGTAAAACACCTGAATAACTACTTAATTAATATGACCATGTCAGCATAACAAACTTATATTGTAGTTGAGTTATTGATTTAAGTTATTTTGAAAAATAAACGAGGGAATAATAATGGTATGTTGAATTCTTGAGAGAACTCTGCAGCTTTGGCTGGGTTAGAACTACATAAATATTTGTAGAAATAAAAAAAAAATAGCAAAAAAGAAAATACGGAATCGCAACAAAAACAATGCAGATGACTAGAGAATAAAAATTTCGTAAAAACCTTTGGTCTTTCTTGATTGAATTGTAAAATATAATTTTCTAACATCTATAGTAATGAAGCATTGATGAATACTTAATGTTATGATACAGAAATATCGACGAGCGATGCCTCTTGCAGTTTATTATTATTATTATTATTATTATTATTATTATTATTATTATTATTATTATTATTATTATTATTATTATTATTATTATTATTGTTGTTGTTGATTTGTTTACAGGATACATTATTTCACGTTATTTGTCCACGCAATGACAAGGCCAACAAGTCTTTCAGTAGGTATAAAGGAAATTAAGAGATAAGACAAACACATAAACAGATAGAATAAAATGAAGATTTGACTATTTAGTGATAATGCAGAATAATGAAAAATAAATTACAATAGTAACATCCACGATCCGCCGCTGAGCAGGAAATCTCAGTTCAAGATCAAAAGAAAGGTAAGCAATATAGCCAAATCATCTTCCAACTCATAACTTCATATTGTCGCTTATCAAAAATGTTTCAAATATAACTTTGCTTTTAAATACCCGGATAAATGCAATTGCAAAATACTGGATCGTTTATGTCAAAGATTTACAAAATACATTAATATAGAAATGTCAAAAACTTTTTAAAATATCAACCTTCAAAATAAAATATACGATTGTAAATTTATAATTTTGAGTTAACTTTATAATACAAAGATTCAGCTAATCTCATTTCAAAAGTTTCCTCTATATTAGACTTCAAATCTTCCAAAAGTAAATTAATACTACAGGCCTCGTCAAAGTAGTCCATTACGTTTTTAGCAAACGTTCCTGATTTCTAAAGAGGTTGGCATCTTCCTTTGGAAGCAAAATAAAAACTATTATGTGGTAATAATGCATCACGGACAGAAAAAAAAACTTAATTGGTTTGTCTATTAGGAAATGGTATGATAAATTAGTCTTGGAAGTAAGGTATAAATCTTTAAAGAAAATTTTAGAAATTCACAGAGCTTATCTGCTAAACCATTTTCATTGAAAAAAAAAAAAATTTAAAACATTTTTTTATGAAATGGTTCAAGAATATCATTCTAGTTTATCAAATCTAAAAACAGTGTATTAAAGATAAAGGCTGGAATCTTACTAAAATCTTATAAAAAATAATTACCCCAACCCAGTAAATACCGGTTTCTCTTACCTCTTTTGAAGGCAGAGAGAACTGGTCTTAGTGGTATACCAGATATTTGCACCTCTGGCTAGCCTAACATAATTCCAAGGTCCGACTGAGTACACAATTTATCTACTTATAAAAATTTCAAATTTTTACATACATTATTTACTTCAAGACTTGAAAGTAACGAGACTTGCGGTGGAAACGTTGCTGTTTTGGGTGAGGAGTGCAACATGATAAAGTTTATAAGACAGGTGATGCTTTGGCTAATTTGCGTCTTTAAGCAATAACAGAGATTATCATTTGAAGTTATCTTCTTTTAGACTACGCAACAAACTTTCTTTTAGCTTTCCTCAGCAGAGATACGGTATGAAATAAAGTTGATTCATAATCTTATATCCTTGAAATGCTTGTTTTATATAACATTATAGTTAGTTCCAAGAAGAATTACTAACTCTGAAACTAAAACTCCGAACAGCAAATATTTTACAAAATCAAAATAACGTATGGTCATAGAGAAAAAGTGTTTTTATAGGACAAACCTGCTCTAAATCTCCAAGACTAGAAGAGAGAGGCTGGGGTACCCATTGCCCACTCATCTCCATGGTAGCTTCGATGCCTGCACCAGCTCCTGCTTCTGCGCCTGCCACAGCAGCTACTGCAGCTGCAGATGCTCCACTATTCAGGTTGCCTGTTGACTTGGAAAGCTTTCCATACGGGTTCTCTATGGGTCTAAAACCGAATTCCATAGGGTCTGGACTGAATTTTGTGACTGGCAGCGTCTTTGAGGCCCTCAAATCACCAGTGCTGACAGAGTGGTAATTGCCATCTGGATGTCTGTGCATCAGACCTGCACCATTTGGATCCATAGCTGACCTTTCCACTGATCTACGGCGCCTCTCCCTCTCACTCTGTTTTCGTATCTGCCGTTCAAGGTTCCGGATAGATTTCTCCTGGGCATCGTATAGTTCTTCTTCGCTCTGTGCATTTAACTCGGCAAATTTCTCCTCTTGTTGCGGTGATTCATCATTATCATCTGGAGTGTCCCATTCTGAAGCATAATCATCTGAATCATAAAGTTGAGCACGCTTCTTTTCTTCCAAATGACGCCTGTAGTTTTCATAGATCTGTGCTTCTTCTTTCATTCTTTCAGTTTCTAGACGTTTCATTTCATCAAGACGACGTTGCTCCTCTGCTTCTTCTTCTCGTTTCTTGATCTCCATTATACGCAAGTGTTCTAAACGCTGCTGCTCTTCAAGTCTTTGTTGCTCTGCTCTTTGTTGCTCCTCTAACTGCTTTTGTAATTCCAGTCTTCTTTTATCGTCCAGCTTTTTCTGTTCTTCTTCAAGCCGTCTTTGAGCCTCAATACGTCTTTGCTCCTCTATCTTTTTCTGTTCTTCCTCCTTCTTTTTCTGATCAGCTCTCTGCCTTTCTTCTTCAATTCGTTTTTGCTCTGCCCTGCGTTTCTCCTCTTCTAATCGTCTCAGTTCTTCTTGTCGTCTTTGTTCAGCAATTCTCCTTTGCTCTTCTAACTTCTTTTGTTCTTCCAACTTTTTTTGTTCCTCAAGCCGTCTTTGCTCTTCCAATCTCCTCTGTTCTTCAAGTCTTCGTTGCTCCTGCAATCTCTTTTGTTCTTCTAGCCTGCGTTGCTCTTCTAATCTCTTTTGCTCTGCTAATCTACGCTGCTCTTCCAGCCTTCTTTGCTCCTCTATTTTGCGTTGCTCCTCCAATCGCCGCTGTTCTTCCAGTCTCCTCTGTTCTTCAAGTCTTTTTTGCTCTGCAAGCCTACGTTGTTCTTCAAGCCTCTTTTGTTCCTCTAAACGCTTCTTTTCCTCCATTCGTCTCTGCTCCTCTAGACGCCTAACCTCCTCAAGTTTTCTTTGTTGCTCCTCTTGACGTTTCTGTTCAATTATTCTCTTTTGCTCTTCAATTCTTTGCTGTTCTTCCATTTTTTTCTTTTCTGCAAGTTCCTTTTTCTTTTCTTCTTCTTTCTTCCTAAGTTCCTCCTTTTTTCTCATTTCTTCCTGTATCCTCAGTTGATCTTTCCTGAACTGGTCTTGAAGCCTTTTCTTTTCTTCCATCTTCCGTCTCTCTTCAACCTTCCTTTTCTCTTGCATTGCTACTATCTCATGTTGCCTTCTTTGTTCTTCCGTCAGTCTCATTTGTCTTTCCTCATCTCTTTTCTTTTGTTCCTCTATTTTCTTTCTTGCTTCTTGCTTGCGCTTCTCAGCTTCAATTAGACTGTGATCTTTTTTCCTCTGTTCAACAATCTGCTTTGATTCAGCCATGAAGTTTCCATAGGTGACGTTCGTCTCTGAGGCTGACAGTGCTGATTCCTCCTTTTTGTAGATTATTCCTTCAATTCTTCTTTCTTCCGATTTCAAGCGACGCCGTGGATCAATGCCAGGTTTTTCCACAATGTTATCTGTTGAAAAGGTACCCATTTTTTTCAAAGTGCCCTTCTTTCTTTTTTCTTCTAATTTCCTCTCTTGCATCTTTCTAATCTCTTCATCTCTGTGCCTGTTTTCTTCTCTAATCCTCTGTTCCTCTTCTCTTCTTTTTAAAGTGCCTTCTTCTTTCAGGCTTACGGAAGGAGATTTTTCCTTTTTAACAGAAGGAGAACGTTCTTTGCGAAGTCTTGGTAACTGCTCAACCTTAGCCAACACCGATGTCCCTTCAGTAGGAATAAACCCTGGTGGGTCTTTTTGTATAGTAGGTGATTGTGGGTTGGGTGTAGCCTCTCGTTTCTTGGCAACCATCATTAAATCTTCTAAACGGCGTTTTTCAAGAATTAGTTGCTGAAGTTGCTTTCTCTTCTGTTCTTCTGTTAGTAACTGTGGATCTTGAATTTCCATAGGTGGTTCTTTGGGTTGAGCTTTGGCACACACTGGCTTCTGATTAAGGGGAACCTGTGTTGTCGGAAGAACAGGTTGCGCAGGACTTTGTGACGCTCTCGCAGCTGCTTGCTGCTGATGGAATGCTTGCAGAGGTAAGCCACTCAAAGCTTTCATGCTTTGAGTCTCTTGAGCTTGAAGAATTTGAAGCTTAGCAGATAGCTGCTGGGAATTGATTGATGAGGCTTGCTGTTGCTGAGCTGACTGAGGTAAAGGAGGAGGCTGCATTGCTATCTGATTAAACTGAGGGGGAGAACAAACTTGTGGTGGTGAAAACGTCTGCATAGGAGTTGAGTATGCTGATGGTGTTTCACTTGAAGAGAAAAACTGAGGAGGTGAAAAGAAGGATTGATGCGGAGACCCAATAGGAGGAGGTGATCCATACTGTGTAGAGGGGGACGTCATCACTGGAGGTGAAAAAGGTTTAGTTGGGGACTGCGGACAACTCGGAGAAGATGTGAACCGATTTGGTACGTTAGTACTTTGTTGTGAAATATATCTCTGAGGAGAGACTGACAACCGCTGAGGAGAAAATGTACGGTTGAGGGGAGATTCGACTCTTTGCTGGGGAGCTGAACCAGGAACTCTCACAGGCGGTGAAAGAACCTTCTGCTGCAGGGCCTTATATCGCTTCCTTTCAGCGTCCTCTGCTTGCTTCTCATTGACCATCAACTGTTCAAGTTTTTCCTGGTTACATCGGTTCTCGTCCACAAGGTGTCTGTAAATAATCAAGCACATTATATAATTGTTGTTAATTAAACTGCATATCAGATAATCAATTAGAAAAGCAATAAGTTAAAAAAAGGGGGGATTACAAAGTTAGGATGATGACATTCCTACATAGGAGTCTGCTGAGAATTAAAACAGTGAAATGATTGGAGAAACCCCTAAAAATTGTCTATCACAAAAGAAGTACTTAACAAAGTTGAAAATGGATGCATCAGTTCAACTTTCTTAAAAATTAATCCAAAACTCTGAATAAAAAAGGTGAGGACTTTTAAGAGTGCTCATTCAAAATGTATTTTTGAACAAAACATGGTACTTTCATATTCTAAAATTCAAATAAATTCACAGAAGACGCTAGAAGGTTAATGAGTCACTCTGAGAAGCAGGGGAAAATGACAAGCCACTGAATCATATTAAATATCCAAAAACACCGATCATAGTTAGAGGATCAGGTCCAAATCACACTTCAAACCCTAGCTATGACCAGCCAGGGAGAAGTAATGGCTGCTAATGACTCAGCAAACAAATGCGGAGTTTCTTCCAAATTTCCCATTTTCAGCTCACATGGACAGTAATGCTGGGATCCACATTCACATACCTAGCTCCCGTTTACTCCTGTAAGCTGAAATTGCCCTTTTTTGCTTTGTCGGGGAGAGTATAGGCCGTATGCGTTACACGTACGTCTGACAGGATCCATTGCAACGCCAGTCCTTTGTACTTACGTTTGTGTTTACGTTTAACAGACGCACGTTCACATTAGTAGTAGTAGAAAAAAATTCTAATTCCCTTTTAAATAAATATCTAGTCTCAGTCCACAAGCTGTAATGTTTATTGTGAACAATTTTGACTAAATAATTTTCAATTCTACATTTCTTTAATGTTTAAAAATAACTAAAACACAGGCCATCAAACCCACCAAATCTGTATACTCGCTCAGGTACGGGCTTAAGCCCCGACCGTGATTTGCATCCAATTGAATACAGGACTGTACGTGCGCCACCTAAAAAGAAGTGGTGCTACACGCCAGACGCAAGCCCTAAAGTTTGACGCGTTTGGTTGCCAGCTACCATTAAATCCTGTTACGGGAGAAAACGGGAGCAAGATACAAAATATGTGATCCTAGCATAAGGTCTTACTGCTCGCAGTTTTTCTCAGTGATATAGATCGTGTCATGATTGCTACACAAGTAGTGACCCCACAGATTGTGAGTTACAAATTTATCCATTCTGCTGAAATGTGAATGCCTTGCAAATACGTATATGTATAGTGTATATATATACTGTACATATACAGTATGTAATATATATATACATATATATATATATATATATATATATATATATATATATATATATATATATATATATATATATATATATATATATATATATATACATACACAAACAACAACAACAAATACAGCCATTTCTAGTCCACTGTGAGACGAAGGCCGCAGATATGTCCTTGGTCATGTTTGAGGTTTAGCCATTTTCATCACCACGCTGACCACTGTAGATTGGTGATGGTAGGAGACTTTAGACAAATCGTTTACAGCATACCAACCTAGTATGTGTGGCCCTGACTAGACAGCTTTGCTGATCATGGCGATACACAAACGCTTTTACCAAGTTAGGTATTCCAACTCAGAAAGGACACGTTATATATATCATTATTAATATTACTATTACTTGCTAAGCTACAACCCTAGTTGAAAAAGCAGGATGCTATAAGCCCAGGGGCTCCAACAGAGAAAATAGCCCAGTGAAGAAAGGAAACAAGGAAAAATTTAACATTTCAAGAACAGTAACATTATAATAAATATTTCCTATATAAATTATAAAACCTTTAATAAAAACAAGAGGAAGAGAAATAAGATGGAATAGTGTGCCCGAGTGTACTCTCAAGCAAGAGAACTGTAAACTAAGACAGTGGAAGACCATGGTACAGAGGCTATGGCACTACCCAAGACTAGAGAATAATGGTTTGAATTTGGAGAGTCCTCCTAGAAGAGCTGCTTGCCATAGCTAAAGAGTCTCTTCGACCCTTGCCAAGAGGAAAGTAGCCACTGAACAATTACAGTACAGTAGTCAACCCCTTGAGAGAAGAAGAATTGTTGGGTAATCTCAGTGTTGTCAGGTGTATGATGCCAGAGGAGAATATGTAAATAATAGGCCAGACTATTCGGTGTATGTGTAGGCAAAAAGAAAATTAACCGTAACCAGAGAAAAGGATCCAATGTAGTACTGTCTGGTTAGTCAAAGGGTCCCATAACTCTCTAGCGGTAGCATCTCAACGGGGAGCTGGTGCCCTAGCCAACTTACTACCTACTTCCTGCAGTATGTATGTATGTATGTATGTATGTATGTATGTATGTATATATATATATATATATATATATATATATATATATATATATATATATATATATATATATATATATACATATGTGTTTGTGTGTAGAAATCACGAAAGCTGACACGTGATGAATATAAAACGTATTTTAGCCACGGAAAGAAAAATGAAAAGACTTGATTGGAGTTAGTACTTTCGTCCATTAAGGACATCAGCTGACTCATCAATAAGAATACACATACGAAGAAATCGTATTTATACAGGAGAAGGGGATCCAATTTCTTGATAATTATGGAAAAGTCAGATTTTAGATATAAAGATAATACCGGATTAACGGAAAACAGACCAGGGCTTGGATGCAAATTTCTACCTTTGGTACAGGAGATTAAAAAGGATACAACAATGTTCATGTGGATATAGTCATTTACATGGATTATTTTATTCGCCTCTGACCATCCAATTCTGTGACTTGATCCTAACCAGTGGGTGGCCAAGACATTATTATATGGTTAGTTAGATTCCTTCTCACTGGGCAAATTGGTACTAAGATTTTATGCTGTTGATTGATAGCTGTTGACATATTTTTTTTTTTTCTGCACATTCCTTGTATGTGTGGTCATATGATGAGCATTCAGAGCATATTTTGAAATTTTTATCTTTAGAGCATTCTTTATACATAAGCTCATAAGAATACCATCTATAACAAAACGACAATTTCACAAACATATTCTGTTCAATATTCTGACTTGGGATGTACTGATAGGCTTTCATAAGGCCTTCTTCTATAGCTCTTTTTTGCCATCTTCGGTGTTTCAAACTTCATTTTCATAATATGGGAATTTTTTTGGTATTTTCATCACATCAATCAATTTAGCCCAATTATTTTTCATTTCACTGCTTTCATTAAATTATTCTTTTCTATATTCTGCCGTTGTTTCGTCCAGAGATTCTACTACTATAGTTTTCATGGCGTTATATTCAGGGGGGTCAATCACTTCAAACTACTGATCTAGAAAAAACAGTCATACTCTCAATCTTTGAGATCTTCTCGGAGTGATCTTCATCTACATTAACTGAGCGTGTGTTACTTCGTGAACTCTGACCCTAACAGCGCTTCAATACTCTTATAGCTTGAGCCGTCTATTTGGCACGTCATGAGGCTTGGGGCTGTTGTAATATATTTTCATATTCATTTCGCATCACAGCATTTTCTTTTCTTGAAGTTTTGTCACAAAGAAGGGTGACACCTACTGTAGATCCAGAGAGGCCAGAATGATGCCGATAACCCAGATTCGAGGGAAGATTTAACAAAACTCAGGGCCACTATCCTCGAGTACTAGACAGTCAAGAAAACCCTTCTTACAGGTGATGGAGGCAGACTCGTAATGAATATATAATTAGATAAATGAGTTGAAAACTTGATAAGCAAATTAGGAAGTATGTGAATGGATGAGTAACTTGATAACCAAACAAATGATTAAACGAAAAATAAGACGTTGAATAAACAAATGAATGGAGAGAAAACATTTTATAAAAGAATGAATTAATGCATTATTCCTAAACATCTAATAATAGAATTATTGGTCGATTTGAATAATGTGACCAAATGACTAAATAAGTGAACTTTGAATTCAATTGATAAATTCCTGAATCTGTTATGATTATGACTCAATATAAAAAAGAATAAAAAAAACTTTTTTCTCAAGTTAGCAAGAAGTTCTTTTTTGCACTTTTTGGAGAATATGTAAGGTTACTCTATTAAGCAGATGTGTTTGTGGTTGTTCTAGCCCTGCTAATTACTGCCCAATATCTATAACTCCTATATTATCTCAAGTTTTTAACGTCTTTTGGCGAAACTTTTAAATATGTATGCTGAAGATAATAATCTGTTCCCTAGTTTGTAACTTGGCTTTCGCAAAGGAATTGCAGTATGTGATGCCCTTCTTACAATTGCCAATGTTGTACAGAAATCCCTTGATTGTGGTCAAGAAGTTTGTGAGATTAATCTTGATTCAAATCAAGACCAATCATACAAACTTCCTGGCCGTGTTAATCATGAGGCCCTGGTTTTAAAACAGCTGGGAATATGTGGGTCTTTCTTAGTATCATTATTGAATTTTTGAGTAATAGATCGCAAATAGTTGTTGATGGTCACCATAATGAGTATAAGAATGTAATATCTTATCCTTAGGGTAGTGTCCTTGGCCCATTACTTTTCATACTATATAAACATGATATGTCGTATGGCCTAAAAAACAGGCTCGGTACATAATTGCATTAATTCCATATTCCGAATGTACACCTGACGTTGCTGAATCCCTTGACGGAGATCTAGCTAAAATGCGTGTATGGGGGCAAGGCATGATTATAACTAGGTGGCGTCGAGGACAGTGGAACCTTAACAATCAGACCTTTGCACTAATTATGTTTTTTTTTAACTCTATATGACTCATTTAATATTTTAAGTTTGATTCTTGATTGCAAATTTACTTTCAAGAAACACATTCGGTCTTTTTCCTCGCCAATTACATAAGAAAATGAATGGCATATTGAGAAAGTCTTTTAAGATTTTTGGTGATAAACCTATCTAGAAGAAATGTTAATTATTTCATTCTTCCATGTTTCGAGTATTGTTCTTCTATTCGGTATTCAGCTGCCGAATCTCGTCTTGATTTGTTGGACAAAAACTTGTGGCCAATTAAATTTCTTTTTATTCCAGATCTGGATATTAATCTCTGGCACAACCGTCAGTTACTTCTTTAAGCATGTTGCCTAAGATTGTTCATCATTCTGGCCTTCCCAGACTATACCATCCCGTACGCAGTACTTGGTGTGCCGTTAATTCTAACACTCTTGCCCTCTCCATCATAAGGCTCCATACTGCACAGTATTCTATAAGTTTTAATCTTGCTGTGACCAGATTGTGAAATGATCTTCCTGATTTCGCAGTTTAGTTGGTGGAACTTCAGAAATTCAAACTTGCTGGAAATGTTTTATGGTGAGCAGGCTGACTTAAGTCTCTCTTTATAGTTTATATACGACAGATCTATTCTAATGTTGTTACTGATCTTCAAAGCTTTTATATCTCTTATTCATTACTTCTTATATACAGTTTATTTATATCTTTATTCCCATTCCTCATTGGGCTACTTTACTTGTTGGAGCTCTTGGGTTTGTAGCATCTTTTCTAACTAGGGTTGTAGCTGAGTATGATAATAATAATAATAATTGAAATTATCTACCATAGTTAAACTCCTGAATGATAACAGGATGTACGCTAGTTAAAAAGCTTAAAGGCAAAGACAAGGATGTCATTCGAGAGACACTTCTTTGACAGGGTAAACTGAAGAAAAGAGAATAAAACCCAAATTTCACCAGAGAGAGAGAGAGAGAGAGAGAGAGAGAGAGAGAGAGAGAGAGAGAGAGAGAGAGAGAGAGAGAGAGAGATCTGCATAACAACCTATGAAAGGAAAAAGTCAGCCGACTTATACTCACTGTGAATCAACTTTTCGAACAGTGATTTCGACCCGATTTCCAGCTGCTTTGATGAGGTCGCAAGCGTCGAAGTGGCACAGGGTTCGGGCGTCTTTCCCCTCTATCATAATCAGGGTGTCACCCGGGGTAAGATGCTGGGCAGCTAATGTGCCAGGGGAGACCTGCAAAGGGAAGATGTCCATTAGTAACTTATAACATTGGATCTTAAATTGATTATGACATTGATACTAATCCATCATTCGTAAAATATTACTGCAGGTGGCATTGCAGATTCTGTACAGCATATACTTCTGAGCATGTATTTAATTAAATCAGCATACTCAGTGAATGCTTATAGTTTAATTTTACATAATAGAACATCATCAACCGTAATAAGTCCACTGCATTAAAAAAGTCTCATACGAGTACCACTCCCGTCTGTTAATTACTTTTCTACGCCAGTCTATACAAGCAAATTTTCTTATATCGTCAATCCATCGTCTCCTCCTCCTTCCCCTGCTTCGTTTGCAATCTCTAGGGACCCATTATATTATTTGTTATTCTTATTATATGTCCCGCCCATGTCCATTTCTGTGACTTACATGTTGTTATAATATCCTCTACTTTAGTTTACTCCTGTATCCATGTTGTTCTATTTGTGTCTCTTAGTGACGCAACATATACCACTGACTACCGTATATGTTGTTATGCATTAGACAGGAAGACAAATTTCAGTGCTGGCTAAAGTGTCAGTCAGTCTTGGTTACGTTTCATTCAATCTTGGTGTTGCCACAAAACCAATTTCATCGTAACAAACTATACATTAGTTTTATTGTAGTAAACTGTATCAGGTATCACACTGTTAAGTAGTAGCTAAATACTAAATAATTGGGCTGAAATGTCAATAAAAATAAAGTACATTTTTCACTCATGATTTAGTAAAAGAAAATAAATTGATTTGTGACAATATCTTTCCGACTTAAAATCCGAGAAAATTATGCTCCTGAGGTTTATAGGAGCCTGCTGTAAATATTTTTGCCTTAAATTCTTGAAAACTCTATACATCCCAATTTCAAACACCGATCATACAAATGTATTGTGTGAAATCCGCATTTTATTAGTTCTAATATTACACATAGACCAAAGTGTTTCTCCCTTTAAAACCGATGTGTCCAGTATATCATATTAATGGGTTGTGACTATGCATATACGGAAGTTTTTCAACATGAAACAGTCTCTCCCTTTACAGGTGATTGTTACATGAAAAAAAAAAAAAAACACCGCACACCAATTTCTCCTTTACTTGCTGAATTGCTTACGAACCTCATGTTCTAAAAAGGAAATTTCTATTAATTATTTCATACACCTACAAAGACTCATCAGCTGTACTTCGAACCCCTTACATACATTGTACCATTGTCACTTATTGTGTATGCGCTCTTGCATTTACATTGTTTCCAATGTAAGGATATTTCCAAATGTCTATAGGAAGAAAGACAATAAAAGGGATCACTGGAATATTGCTAAATTCCTTGCAAACATTCGCCAGCTTCAGTAAGTAACAATGTCAACAGATGGCATTAATCCTTCTTGTGTAAGACGCCTCCTTCTTGTTTCTATCCAAGGCTCTTAATTAAAATGAATCTGTTCACTGCGCCAGAATAAACACAGGGGCCCTTGTACTTGTCATCAGCTTGGTGTCTACCACCATGGACACTTATATTCCGTTTAGTTCATTCTTCTCTAATTAAGAGCATTTCAATTTCAATCTCTTCCTTGTAAGAAAGAGAATAACAGATGCCTTATATGATTGTGTTCAGATGCAATAGTAATGAAAAAAAGAAAGCGTATAAAATATCAGTTTTCCTGGGTTCCAAACTTCCTAACAGAAAGAAATTCAGCAGAAACAGAAACACTTATCACATTAAAGCTTATTTAATAGTGGTGCAAGTTACGTCTATAGTTTGCTCTTCAACCACTGGATTCTCACTCAAATCTAGAAAAGCTGGTAACAAGAAATATTGTGAAACAAGCAAAAATCAAAAGGATGGGCAATATGATAATAAAAAGTAGCTTCTTTCTTAGTTGAAGAGAGAGAGAGAGAGAGAGAGAGAGAGAGAGAGAGAGAGAGAGAGAGTGGAAAAAGAAGTGTTCAACAAATTCTATAAACATGGAATAATACAAACTAAGCTTGTCAATGGCCAGGTTTTAAGCATTAAAAAATATAGGATTTTACTATTATTGTCATATGCCAATGTGGACGTGATAACATAGTGAATTACACAAATAAAGAAATTCATGATGGGCTGCCATCAGGGACCACTGAGCTGAGGCTTGGGGCTCTATGCGTTGAATTGTTTCAGTTATGGACAGCCAAAGATGTTATTGATTTTGTCGAGAGAGAAAAAGCTGGATTGCCCTTCCTCCAGTGTGAATTTGGCCATCTCATTAAGTGGTGACCTCTCAAAAGCAGAAGGATGCTCAAGAACCTACCACTGTGAAAAACCAACCACCAAATGTCTGCAGAGAGAGCTAAGTGAGAGGCTTGTCCAGACCCTGATAAAAGCTAATTTTCATTCTTCTAAACCTCCCGTGTGTGGAACAGGATGGACCACAAACAGTGTAAGGAATACTGTCTAACCAAATGAAGGCTATGATGAAAAACACAAATTAGTACAAGTTGTAAGTGCTAACTTGATTAAGGTCAAGGAGGAAACCTCAAATAGGGGTAATTACACATCTCGTAAAGCAAACATAACGCTCACTAACCTGAAGCATCCAAACTAAAAGCACAAGGGTTTGTCCTTCAGCACCACATCATTACTGCAGGTGAATGAAAACTCGCATACCTCATTAAACACTTAAATGTCAAATTATGAGTCAACATCAGCCAAGACTCCTCAAAAGCAAGCCACCTGCACACATCACAAGTCATTATTGATGTCACTGATATCATGGACAGTCTTGCACAATCTTATGTTTGGTCACTAGACCAGTTCTTAACAAGTGGATTCTCTTACAAAGACTTTCAAGCAAACTCACTGAATCTATAGGTTGCCTATAGGTTAAGAATTAGCATTAGGCTATGCGTGCTTTCTTCGTCATCATCAAGGATGTGACCTTGACACACCATAGTCTATACCAGCAAAGATGTCCACAGAATCTTCCTGCCCCATTATTTTACTTCTTATCTTCGTCATAAAATTCATATTGTTGGTGAATTTTTTAAATATTGGTTGCACAAACAGGAAGTTTGTTAGTAATGAAAGTCAAAGCATCAAATGCTGGATGTAGGAAAGATAACAACATTGATTAAAAGATAGGTGGCCCAAAATGTCAGGACCCAACATACTAACAGTTATCCTGCCTGCCAGAGACCAACGGTAAAATAGCAAGAGTGGCTTTTGGACTGTTACTTGCCTTCAACTTTCAACACGTGTCCGCATCGCACCCCAACCATCACGGACTGCAATCCCATGTGCTTTCCATAACGCAAAATTGATCCCATTGCATTGGCAAGACAAGACGCATCATGCCCTCCTGCACGATGAGTGTGTGTCTTCTATGATGAACCAGTAATCTGGCACTATCTGATGGTAGTTACTAAAAAGCACGATAGTCCCTGCTTGGAATTTTTTTTTTTTTACTTGTATTTGAGCCCACTAAATCGGCACTGTCGACACGAGTTATTCACCACACAGCATCAATTTCACTTTTTGAGGTGTAGTTCTAAGTAACTTATATTTTGAGGCTTTAGTAAGGTTCCAAGATTTTGATGCATAATATATACAGTGCATACACACACACACACACACACACACACACATATATATATATATATATATATATATAAACAACAAGGAAAAGGAAAATACCGAGTGTATTCTGGCAGGTTTTATATCTACGACATCTTCAAGGTGACTCCCTTTTTATAGAGGTTTTTATAATATTTATAGTACATTGAGATTACGAACACAAATACAAAGATCTGTAGTACCAAAAAAAAAAAAAAATCAGAACAAAACATGCCACCTTTATTTCTGAAAATACCCGGGTGCCTTAGTGAGCGGAGCTCATAACCCATTGTCTAGGTTTGATGGTTAAAGGGCAGGTCAGATCTCCCAGTGTTTATTTCCCTTAAGCCTTCCGATTGTTATCGACAATTTCTTATATCAAAATACTTTCATCTTGAATAATTATACTTATCTATGTATATCATTACTATTATTATTATTATTATTATTATTATTATTATTATTATTATTATTATTATTATTATTATTATTATTATTATTATTGGAAAAGCAAATGTTATAAGCTCAAGGGTTCCAACAGGTAATAATAACCCAGTGAAGAAAGGAAATAAGGAAATAGATAAACGATATGAGAAATAATTTTAAAAAAAAATTAAAAACAGTAACATCAAAATATATATTTCATATATAAACTATAAAAAGGCTTATGTCAGCCTGTTCAACATATAGACATTTGCTGCAAGTTCTTCCGATTCATCTACCCGATTAGGAAGAACATTCCACAATTTGGTAACAACTGGAATAAAACTTCCAGAATACTGTGTAGTATTGAACCTCATGATGGAGAAGGCTTGACTATTAGAATCAACTGCATACTTAGTATTACGATTAGGATGGAACTGCCGAAAAATTTTGAATGTAAGGGATGGTCAGAATTATGAAAAATCTTATGCAACATGCATAACGAACTAATTGAACGACGGTGCTAGAGATTAATATCTAGATCAGAAATAAGAAATTTAATAGACCGTAAGTTTCTGCCCAACAAATTAAGACGAGAATAGGCAGCTGAAGACCAGACAGGAGAACAATATTCGAAACTAGGTAGAATGAAAAAATTAAAACACTTCTTCAGAATAGATTGATCACCAAAAATCTTAAAAGACTTTCTCAATACGCCATTTTTTTTGTGCAATTGAAGAAGACAAGGACCTAATGTTTTTCTCAAAAGTAAATTTGCTGTAAAAAATCATACCTAAAATTTTAAAAGTCATACAGTGTTAAAGAAACATTATCAATGCTGATATCCAGATGTTGAGGAGCCACAGTCCTTGACCTACTTACAATCATACTTTGAGTTTTGTTGGGATTCAACTTCATGCCCTATAGGCTACATGCATATACATGGATGCATCACACCCATAAACATGCTTGCACACATATGTATACATACATATACACATATCTATGCATATATGCATATACCTACATATGCATATATGTTTTCACATATTTTACTGTATATATCAAAACATTCATAGAAAACCACATACAAGGTACATTAAAGCACGTGTACATATGCATGTTTAATTATACATACTTATGTACGAAAGTATAGAACAAAAAGATTAATATCACGCAGACGTAAAATATGAGGTACGTAATTCTCAAGATATAAATCAGGTGTCACTAAAGTCAGATCTGCTAAAAGAAAATAAGATTTGTGAACCTTGCATATCTCTAAGCATGTACTGTACCGAGTTTATACATTCCATGCCCTATATTTGAATTATCAAAACTTTCTATATTAAAACTAGACTGTAATATTTCTTTCTAAAAAACCAATTAGAATGAACAAATTTCTTAGGAGGTGGCCAATTATGACATATGTTTTGTGAACAATTAATCTCTAGAGCTTTAACCATCTATTTAATCGTATTATGCATGTAAATTCATACACATATGCACAAGTAAATACGTAAAGGGACATAAGCAAGAGTACTCGTGGAAACGCATCTATAACCTCAATACATTAATTTATATTATTGTTTCTTCTTTTTAATTTTTAGTTTAAAACAAACTAAATTAATGAGTTCAGTACTCACAAACACACACACACATACGCACAAACACAGAGAGAGAGAGAGAGAGAGAGAGAGAGAGAGAGAGAGAGAGAGGTGTCCTTTTTTAAAATGGCCCCCACCCCGGGCTTCCGATAGAAGGGGTGCCTCCAAAGCAGGGTCAGATAATAAAAGTATGTAAGTATACATTTAAAATTACCACAAACTCACCAGAATAGCGAGGAGGGTGTGGTGCTCTTTATTAACTAACCCCCCAGGGTCCCAAAATATCAAAACCTCTAGCTACGCCCCTGAGAGAGAGAGAGAGAGAGAGAGAGAGAGAGAGAGAGAGAGAGAGAGATTTGCAGGTGTCAAGAGTAGAATACCTTGGGGCTATTCTTAAGGTAACCAAACATTTTGGCAGGGAGCCAGGATGCAAAGTACTTTTGTTTGCAATTTCTTCCCTTTTAGCTGGACTCAAGGAAGTTCTCATTTCTTCTGTACGTGGTTAGAATTCATGCGACAGGGAAGAGAATATTTTACGCAGCCGTATGCATACTGCAATGAATTCTAAGCAAAATACCTGCCTCTTCGTGTATTATTAAAAAGTGATATTGGTAGGCTATACTTTTAAATTAGTAAAATTTAATTAATGATAATTTTTTATAGTTTAATATCAGGAAATGCATATCTTAGAGTATCACAGCTTGAAATAAGTTATATGGTAAAAATGTTATTAATTAACGTCATTGTAGTGACTCACCTAGCCAGATTTTTCTGTGAAATTGAGTACTTAACTTCTTCTTGAGTATACCTCTTCGAATGATAGTGCGTTCTCTTTGTAAGCAAAGATTACGGAGAATAGAAAATGTCTGACAGTTGGCAGGGACTTTCATAATCCTTACGAGCAAACTTTTTCAGAATGTTTTATACAAAATTTGTAATTGAATTATGAGTAAATAGACAACTGGATACATTTATATTTTTCAGTAAATGGATGGCTAACCAGTTTTAGCATACTGGCCTGTTTTAGCGTATTGGAATAACCAAGATTTCAAAATCCTCTTTTTATCGCATCATCATTGAAGTTTCACAAAAATATCCTATTTTTTCTCCATAACATCGAAACTTTGTCTTGAGAATCAAATTTGACGCTGATATAATCACGCATTAAAATTTAAATAATTATTAAATATGAAGAGCATCAGTAACCTTGGTTCATTATGTCAGCAAGATAAATAAGAAAGCCCTAGATAGGAACTGCAGCTACATGAATGTACTGAAGTGTAGTGTTTACATGGATGTATCAGTGTGGAGTATTTATAGACGCAATCAAACGTACTCTAAGAAAGAAAATAAACACTCCTATAATAAGAGAAAAATCTGATGGGTTTAGTTCAGCAAAACAAAATAGACCGGCCAACTCCTACATACACGATGAAATGGAACAAAGTAAAGAAGAAATAAACAGTAATTAAAGAAAAATATATTAGAATCAACACAAGAGATGGGTGGAAAAGTTCCTAAACAAGATCAAGGAAAATAGAAAAGACCAAAAACCAAATAAAGAAAAGATCGGAAATTAATGTAAAACCAGAGATGAGAAAGAATCAACAGAACTATCCAAAACAATAAACAAAATAAAAACCCAAGCATACCAAAAATGAGGAGACATTAAAGAAAGGAAGAAGCATCAAATTGATGAAAAGAAGACCTGGATTAGGGTGCCAACAAATGTTAGCTTTAAAGGATAAAAAAGGAAATATCAACAAAAGAGATGGAGTAATAAAATTTGCAGAAAATTTCTATGCAATACAATGATGATATAAGAAATAACTTTGCCAACAGAAATAATGAAACACCTTGACCGGTACCAAAAGTAACAGTAAGAGAAGTAAAGAAAGTATTAAAAGGCATGAAAGAGTCCAAACAGCAGGAGACGATGGCTTAACAATTGATTTGTTAATGGATGGAGGCGATTTCATAGAAGTAAAACTGGCTGAACTTTACATAAAATGTCGCCCAGAATGCTCTATACCTACAGCTCGTAAAAACTATCATTATACCAATTCAACAAAAGATGGACACAAAATACCAGAAAATTTACAGTCTAGGAAATTTATTCTCAGTAATATATAAAATACTTACAAAGATCATATTATGACCAATAAAAAGACAACAAGACTTTAATCAACCAAGAAAGCAGGCAGGCTTTAAAAGTGGTTATTAAACAACTGAGCATATCCATGTAATTAACCAACTAATAGAAAAAATCAACAGAGTATGACAAACCACCATGTATGGCATTCACAAACTATGAGAAAGCTTTTGATTCTGTCAAAACTTCAGCAGTAATGAAAACCCTTCAAAGACGAAAAATAAATGACTTTCATGTTAGAACACTTGAAGATATCTACTCAGGAAGTACAGCCATTCTAAAACTACATAAAGATAATGAAAAAATTCCGATTGAAAAAGGAGGTAGTCAGTGTGCCTAGAAGAAGTTTTTAATAATTTAGATTAGGAAAATGTAAGAATTCACATTAATTGGGAATACCTTAACAACTCTAAGATTGGGAGATGACATAGTTTTGTTTAGTGAATCATGGGAAGAATTGCAAAGCATGATAGAAGATTTGAATAGGGAAAGCAGAAATGTAGGAATGAAAATAAATATGAATAAAACTATGGTAATGTTCAATGAAAATGCAGAAGCAATAAATAATGATTATGGATGACCTTCTAGAGGTTCTTCGGGCAAACACTGTTTCTCCATAACATGAGACCGAAATAAAAGGATAAGCATGCGATAGAGAGTTTTGATAAACAAAATGAGATTATGAGAAGTAAAATGCCATTTTCTCTAAAAACATATTATCCTACCAGTATTAACTTATGCATCGGAAACTTGGAGCCTTGCTAAAGCCTTATAACATAAGCTAATTACAACTCAAAAAGAGAGCAACATGGATTGGAGAGCAAACTAAAGTAGAGGATATTCTTACAATACATACGAAAATGAAATGGACACGGGCAGGACATATAATGAGCATGGCAAATAATAGATGGACACTAAGAATAACAGAACAGGTCCCTGGGAAGTGCAAAAAATGTAAGGGAAAGATGAGAAGATGGATTGATGAACAAAAAACATTTGTGCATATAATCTGTCCCAGCACACGATCTAAAAAACAAAGAGAAAGTTAAAACAGATAGAAACTTGGGCCTCATTGTATTCTCAAGCAAGAGAACTGTAACTCAAGACAGAGTAAGATCGTGGTTCAGGGGCTATGGCACTGCCAAAATCTAAAAAACAATGGTTTTATTTTGAAGTGCCCTTCTCTTGGAAAAGCTTCTTACCATAGTTAACGTCACTTCTACCCTTAGTAAGTGGAAAGTAGCCACTTAACCCCCAGGGGTGAAAAAAGACATTTTTGGTCTGCTTAGTGTTTTCAGGTGTTTGAGGAAAAGGAAGAATGTGTAAAAAATAGGCCAGACTATTCGGTGTATGTGTAGGCAAAGTAAATTTTAACCGTAACCAGAGAGGGACCCAGTCCAAAGACCCAATAACACTCTTGTGGTAGTATCTAATTGGGTGGTTGGTGCTTTGGCCAACCTACTACCTAAAAGGCTTGAAGGTTGAGAGGTTATTCATGAGTGGAAGAAGCAAGGGCAATATCGATGTACATTTGTCTTTTGCTCTACTTACAGAACATATATGTAAATGACAAGCACCTAAGCATCGTCGTCAACAAAGCCAGTACCACAGGGTATTGGGCAACGACTACTGATAACTTCAGGTGTTTCTAATAGCCTCCCAAAACTACCCTTCCAAAACTTGAGAGAACATTAAGGTAATGGGTTTCTTTAAATAAACTTTTAAACATGCATGAAACTTAGAACGCAAAGATTGTGATGACCCAACAAATTAACAAAGCATATCTCTAAACGGACAGAAAGGAGGAGTAACCAATTTAAATAAGGATGGTGGAAGAAAGGAAGTTGTGTATTTGTATAAGTAATTGAGAGTAGATATGTTGGATGAGGTCAACAGAGAAGCAAGTTAGGTAGGAAGATAAGTTCAAAAGATGAGGAGGAAACTTTGTCTGTGGAAAAGATGGTTTAGTCAACTTTCATTTATGGAAGTGAAGTGGGATGTTGCATGAAAATGGAAAAAAAAATAAACAAAGTTGTTAAAATTAACTGTTTGCATACTGTAGCATATGTAGTGGAAGATAAATTGATATGTTGAGAAATACAGAGGAACACCTGGGTGGTAAAATAAAATTCTATAAGTAAAAGAATGAGTCACAGCATTTTGATATCTTCTTACTAAAAAGAACAAGAGGAAATATACTTGTAATAATAGCGTATATTTCAGAAGTGCCAAATGTTAAGATGAAAAAAAGGCCTAGAAAGTTTTCGTAGTGTGACAGATATGTTTAGGTAGATTTACTGCACAAAGGTTTCATCTACAATTCAGCAATTAAAAGATGAATGTGGCAATGACTGAGATGATGAACGTTTCTGGTGTCTCCCCATGTTAGGGTAAAAAATTTGATATATAAATATATATATATATATATATATATATATATATATATATATATATATATATATATATATATATATATATATATATATATATATATATATACATAATGTATATATACACATATATACATATATATATATATACTGTATATATATATATATATATATATATATATATATATATATATATATATATATATATATATATATATACACATATATATACTGCATATATATATATATATATATATATATATATATATATATATATATATATATATACAAATTTATATATAAACATATGTATGCATATAAATACAGTATGTGTACAATTCGACACAGAAATTACTGACAGACTTTGCTCAGATAAATTGCACCGTCACAACCGCTACTGCACGGTGAGTAACTAACCAGATAGTGTAGGTGAGAGATGGCAGAGGCAGTAGGAAGAAATCACAGCATAGTAAGGGCGTGACATGTTGGACTTCCTTAGAGCAAGGTGTATAAGGAACTTCCGTGTCTAACTCTATACACACACAGACACAGACACAGACACATACACACACACACACACACACACACACACACACATATATATATATATATATATATATATATATATATATATATATATATATATATATATATATATATATTAGCACGCATATATGTATCATAGACTATCTATATATACTGTACATTCAGGTCTTGGTCATGGTAATTATGGGATGAACTGCAAAAGATGATAGAAGATTTGAATAGAGAAAGAAGAAATGTAGGACTGACAGTGAATGAGTAAAACTAAGATAATATTCAATGAAAATGAAGAGTAACAACAAATAAAGGATATGGATGAACCTCTAGAGATTTTTAATTAATATACATACTAAGATTGGCCAGACAGTAGTACATTGGATCCCTCCCTCTGGTTACGACTAATTTTTCCTTTGCCTACACATACAGTACACCGAATATTCTGGCCTATTCTTTCCACATTCGCCACTGTCCTCATACACCTGGCAACACTGAGATTACCAAACAATTCTTTTTTAATTCAAGGGGTTAAGTATATATATACCCTTTACGTCAATAGGCGTAGTAGATGATTATATATATATATATATATATATATATATATATATATATATATATATATATATATATATACAGTATATATCTATATATATATATATATATATATATATATATATAATATATATATATATATATATATATATATATATATGTGTGTGTGTGTGTGTGTGTGTGTGTGTATGTGTGTAATATCTTGAGATGCAATATCCTTCCGATGCATCTTCAATCTTGCGATTACCCTAGGCACAAAAAAAACCTTCAAACCCCTTATAACATTGCCCTTGACGAAGACTAAAATTTATGGCCTATTATTAGCTTAAATGGCAACTCCTCCTCGTAATTGTTGTCAAAACATGTGCTATTATAGAAAGAAACGCTGTGTAAAACGTTTTATTTTCATACACGGTTATTTCTGTTGGCATTTACATTGGCAGCAATAACGAGGAAAAATACACAAACATAAATATTTAATAAATACATATATATGTTACTTGGAAAATTCTCTGGCGTCATAGCCAAGCGAGCCGTGACGTAAGCACTGGTTGTGTGATCAGGCAGTTATAGAGACGAACCAATACGCAAAATGTAGTAATGCGTCCCTGGCTGGGATCGATCTGCTACTATGCTAATGCTTGGCGAACACGTTACTATTGTACTAGCCACTTTTACTTCGTAAATTGAATACCTGAATAATGGCACAGACTATTGACGTAGTTGACATGAATTAACGTAAATTCCTTCATAAAAGGAAAGTATTGGACTTAGCAAATCTGTCAGGTACATTTTTATTTTTTTTTTTTCCATACCCTGTGATCTAGTAATATGATTCGACGAAAATCCTAAATCAATATTGTAGAGGGAAGGAATTGGAACAAATATTGTAAGAAATACGTTAAAGTATTCTCCATAAATAATATTTTTGGAATGAAATAGAAACGAGATTAGCAAGACTATGCGATAACCTAATTAAATGATAAAAGTGATTTGTATAATACCAAGGAAATAGTAATTAGATCATTAAAACCCCATTTGTCACGAATATGAAAAAATTAATACCAGGTTTTAAAAGGAAAATAGTCCTACAGTAGCCTATTATATAAAGTAAAATAAAGGGTCTGTCTCTCACTAAATAGCTTGTTATCTATTTATACATAAAGAGGCCTTATTTAGCATATTTATAATTTTCATGAAATGAAGAGGAAGCAATGGACCATCATAAAAGAGTTTACTTTTTCTTCACTTACAAATTTTCATTACACTAGCTCAATCGGACCGAAGGAAATGAAGAAATGTGTTGAAGAACCATTACAGCCACCCCAAATACGGACAAGTTTGTAGAAGAAGAAGAAGAAGAAGAAGAAAAAGAAGAAGAAGCAGCAATGGGCGATCTCCACCTTCACGGCGAATGATGGCAAGGGAAGAATATGAAGTGGTTTTCAAAGGATATGCTTATATTGTCAAATGGAGAGATTGACCTTTCTTAATTTATTTTAAAGGCTGTTTTCCTGGTTCTATCACACAGGGGAACCCTACCCACCATGAGAACTACACGTTGGTTTGTCGTATACATTTTTTGGGATT
>NC_090765.1:6681437-6698937 GCF_036898095.1 Palaemon carinicauda | reverse complement strand
AAAAACCTAATTCCAGTAAAGCTTTAAAGAAAATGGAAACGTAATTCATCTGTACATATAAATTGTCGTGTACTTCATTGTACACTTTGTCGGTACTCTTGAATAACCAGGCAAAGAGGTCTTGCAGATTATGGTTCTACGCAGATGCAAAATGTACTTAATAAAGATTTTCAAAATTTCTGTTCAAATGATGAATCATATTTTACCAAACATACAAGGTCAGCTCATAACATGAACTACACGTTCGTGTTATTAGTTGTCCACAAATATAATCAAAGTTCGAAGGCGATAACCAACTATATCATTATGTAAAGGATAAATATGCGTCACGTATATCCAAACAAAACGTTTTTTTTTTTTTTACAGAATCCCCTATTTGTACAACACTGTTTCCTGCTGACAAAGTAATTTATTTAGTGAAAGGTGAATACCCTAAATTAAGATAAGCAAAAGAATCTATTAATTGTTACAAAGAACTGTTGTGGTAATCCAAAATCTGGAATCAGGAACAAGAGTGGCATGTCATCAGAACAACTGTAGGAGACGAGTGAGAAGTTGGCGTTTCACAATCTAATTCAATACACCGAAAATCATTGAATAGGAGACAGTCTAAGAATATTAACAGAACAGCATCTATGTCACCATCTGGAAAATCACCCAGCGTATAATGAAAACTATAAAGTGTATGCGCTAAGAGAGGAACCTTTTTATCATATTGAAAGTACAATAAGGTTCTGAAAGCTAAAATTTTTATCTAAGCTGGCTAAGGCGTATCTTCACTGACGTTGCTATCAAGTGTAAGAACAGTAACGACAAGCAACTGAAACTGAATTATGTTATATCATGATAACAAAACTAGGTTTTGCGACAGGTTGTTGACTCGAATTCTAACAACTAAATTGAGAAGTTTTCTACCATTTCAAAGATACTGCACACAATAGAAAATACCTTAATGCCATCTTATAAGTGGTTGTAAACACTGGACACTGATGTTCTTGTGATATACACATGCTAGAGCTATAAACAGGCAGACTAATCTTTTTGATATAGGAGCTGAAAACAAGCTGCAACTACCACTCCTCCATTCATGAGCTTACTGAAGCGGTATGGAGAGATACCGGTTCCTTAATACCAGTTTTTCTGTTTCACTGTCTGTGATACTTTCGTTAGCAGAGCATATATAGCTCCAATTAATTTCCAAGCAATCAAGAACACTTTATTTTAAACATTCTTACAAACCTGATGATCTAGTGAATTATTAAGTTAGATTAACCCTCTGGTAATCCGATGACACAATGACGCGTGAAAATATTTGTTTGCCGTAAGTGATCAGATAACGCAAATTGCTGTGTCATGCGTAACTTATTTTCGGGGGGGGGGGGGGAGAAATTCGACGTAAATACGTGCGTCACTCAAGGAAAACGAAACTCACTCCACGAGAGGGCACATGGTTGAGACATATGAAGAGCTTAAAGAAAACGGGTAGTAGTAGCACATGTGTGGCAGGCCTATGCTTATCTCCAATGTGACATATTTTTTTTTTCATTTTTTCAATTTATGCTCTCGTAGAAAAATTATTCTCGGCGGGTTTGTGTATATGGAAATAACAGCAATATACATGTCTCATATATGATTAGAAAGTCCATTCTTTGTACTTGCATATTGCATATAAAACGACATAAATGAATTAACGCTTCTATATAAAAAAAAGAAAAAAAATGTCACCGTAAAATATACCACAAAATTGCAAAACTTACGGTATTCTAACGGTAAACTGCTCAATATTTTTCAACAATATATATATTTATTATTTACTCATAAAATTGCAAATGTACTCAGCTTTACAATGATGTCTTAATTTTTTTTTCTTATCTTTATGTGGTACATCGTAACAATGAAAAACGTCAACATAAGTAGGTCGCAAAATCAGAAATTTTCGCTTCGAAACTAAGCTACTTATTCATTCACACCTAACTTACTAATACATTTATTGGGAAGAGGTTGCATACACGTGAAAGATATAGAATTCTACACAATTTGCGTATCGGACAAAATTCTCAAACATAGTCGTATTTTTCATGAATTTCTATAAAAAAAAAAATGAAAAAGAAATCCCGTTTAACACGCCTTTTTATTATATTTTAGCATCCTAGTAATTTTTTTTTTTACATTAATGCAGAGATCAATATGTTTCCAATAAAATGCAACAAACCTGAAGCCTTAACCTGTCATAGTTTGGACGTACCGATTTAAAAAAAAAAAAAAAAAAAAAAAAAAAAAAAAAAAAAAAAAAAAATAACCTTTTATTCGCGAACCTCATTTTTCATCGAAGGCCATATCTCACCCCGACTTTTGCAAGGGCATAAGCACCAAAAGGTTAATTTCTTTGTTGCATATATTGCAAAAAACACGGTAGTAAACCAAGTCTCGAAGGCAACATAAGCACTGGTATAAAACCACTTTTCTTAAATTTCTTATATATCAGTCACTGAGAGAGAGTACCTTCTTTCATAATCTTGTCCTTGTGAGCATAAGGTACAACCCTAAGTCAGATTTGCATATCGCAAGCTTCTACTCAAGTGATCTAAAATATCTCTTTCATCAACTTAAAAGATAAACGTTGTTTTGGCATTGCTGGATCTCAGTTACTGAAAGTCTACTCTTATCTCCCAACATGAATGTCTTATATATCGGGACATGTCCATGAGATAGCATATGATGACAGAGAGAGAGAGAGAGAGAGAGAGAGAGAGAGAGAGAGAGAGAGAGAGAGAGAGAGAGAGAGAGAGAGAGAGAGAGAGATTATATTCCCGATTTTGATTTTGTGTTCGTTTTGTAATCAAGAAATAGGATGTTAAGGGTTTGACTACTGAATTATAGAATCATAGTAAAATCTCAATATACAGAAGAATTGCTACTTGAAATATCAGTCTGATTAGACATAAGTTTTTTATCTTACATTCGACTTTAGACAAAAATAAAATTTTTCTCCTACCGTATTTATTGAAGAAGTTACAAAGAAAATAAACGATGCTATCAACATTCCCTGTGATCATGATAACCAACGTTTGTTGGAGCTATGTGTGTTAAGTGTCTTACGACCACTTATAATAAAGTGAGTAAAAGTGAATATGATAACACGTGTCCACCGATGGAAAAGACTATAACTGCAAAAGACAAATCTCCTTGGTTCGATGTAGAGACTCTAGTGAAAAAGAGGGAAAAAAGACAAAGAAAGAAAGTGGAATCAGTTAAAAACTGAAAGTACTCGGGTAGAATACAAAACTGCTGTGTTACTATAACTACCTACTAAGAAGGAAAAAAAAGTGAATACTACAAGAGAAAGATCCGCGAAGCAGCAACAGACATAAATAAGTTATATCGTCTCCTGAATGGTATAATGGGAAATGTAAACGAAAAGAAGCTACCTGATGGATACAGTGACCAGGAATAAGCAAATAATTTTCTAGTATTCTTTTTAAAAACAAAATTGAAAATATGACCAGGTTATTTGTAAATGTTCAACATCAGCTTAATGATCCACCAGATACACAGATAAAATTAATGAAATTTAACAACCTGACACAAGATGACATCACCAGGATTATCAAGAGAACAAAGAAAATAAACTGCACGATTGATCTTATGCCAATATCTGAAGTAATTGGAGAGAGAAACATTTTTAGTCTAGCCGAAATAATTATGAGAATAGCAAATGCAAGCATTGATGAATGTAAGTTTCCCAAATCTGAGAAGATGGCTAGTCACACCAGTTATCAAAAGTGCTCTGGATTACCAGGAATTAAACTCATATATACCTATTTCGAATCTATCCTTTGTTTTAAAAGTGCTAGAATACGTAATTCTTGAACTGGTCAGTCACTTATGGAAGTATTAAAGCTTTGCGTGACAACCAATCTGCTTACAGAAAACTATACTCTACAGAGACAGCCATTTGCTCTGTGGTAAATGATATGCTGGAAATGATAGATGAAAATAAATAAATGCGGTATTTTAATATTACTAGATCTTAGTGATGCTTTTTATACAGTTGTGCATGAACTGCTACTAAATGATCTACGGTCCATCGGCGTTGAAGATCAAGCTTTCGAATACCTGAAAGACTACTTGGTTGGTAGAAAACACTGTACAAATTGGAAGCTCTAATTCATCATATAAACCTTTAAACAGAAGGGTACCCCAGGGGCGTGTATTTGGCCCTATCTTATTCTGCATCTATACTATTGGTCTATCGAAAATACTATAAAGGGGTGGCGAGAAGTTCAAACTATTTGCGGATGACACACAATTTTACTTCTCCATAAATGACATAGATGGCACTACTGAAACTCTAAACCGAATCTTTGATAGTGTTAGAGAAGGAATGATAATTAAACAACTAAAATTAAATGAGAACAAAACTGAGTTTATGGTGGTGGGAAAGAGAAACAATGGGCGGTATTCATAAAGAAAAGGATATGCTTATACTTACAAAATATGAAGGAAATCCTTCTACTTGTATTCATAAATATTTCAAGCAAAAGCTTCTACTTTTAGAGCAAAAGCATATCCTTATAATCACATAAAAGTAAATGGTTATACATAAAGAAGACCCTTTACTTCATATAAAGAGCATATGCTTCGAAAAAGCTGAGTCTGGTCAGTAGCAGACTGCAGTTCGAAGAGAAAGGTTGTTCTGTCCGATTCTCAGCACGATGGCAGATTTTGTGGATGTGAGGCATGTTAAACAATACATGCCCCGTTTACCCACACTTGATCATGATTTCAAAATGTTATTCCGTTTTGAAGAACAAAATGTACAGTGGCTTGCAGACAGATATCTTGTCCACACTTGGAATCGCGATGAAATATCAAGGTTAAGCCATAACTTGGTGATATGCATTTTACATTTGCTTTTGCATGTATAAACAGTTGGGAGAATACGAAGGCTGCTGTATTTAGGGATGTATGTATGTACAAACATTATATATGTATGTGTATATATATATATATATATATATATATATATATATATATATATATATATATATGTGTGTGTGTGTGTGTGTGTGTGTACAGTACATGCAAATATACTGTATTCATATAATATATAAATATTATATATATATATATATACTGTATATATACAGTATATATTATATATATATATATATATATATATATATATATATATATATATATATATATATATGTATGTATATGTATATATAATATATATATGTATATGTATACATATATTATGTATATGTATGCATATATATGTATATATATACATCGTATAAATATACACATACACAGAATATTCATATACTGCAAAAGCTTATATACATGCATGTATATACACATATATAAACTATATATATACATATACATATATATATATATATATATATATATATATATATATATATATATATATATATATATATATATCGATTCGTACCAGAAATAGATTGTTCTAAATCCCAAACCTGAAATAATTTAAATGAAATCAACTATTTCAATTCGGTTTACTTAAACCTCAATTACCCTTCGCCCTTCGTCCGGGTATCTTAAAGTTCCTTCAAACTGCAAAGTTGAGCGTTTAGCGTCTTCAAAACTTTTCAACTCAAATCCATAAATCAAATCACGTAGTTTATTATTATTATTATTATTATTATTATTATTATTATTATTATTATTATTATTATTATTATTATTATTATTATTATTATTATTATTATTATTATTTCATTATCATTATTATTATTGTTGTTGTTGTTGTTGTTGTTGTTAAAAAACAAGACGAATTTTTCGCGAGTCTTAAAAGAATTCGGAAGAAAATCTTCTTGGATTTCCAAATGGCTTCAGAAGAAATAGCCATAGACTTAGCATGGAATTCTGAATGCCTCTAGAACGGAATTTCAGAACGGTATCGGAAGAAAACTTTCCCGGATTTCCAAATGGCTTCAGAAAAAATAGCCATAGACTTAGCATGGAATTCTGAATGCCTCCAGAACGGAATCTCAGAACGGTTTCGGAAGAAAACTTTCCCGAATTTCCAAAAGTCTTCAAAGGACATAGCCGTATACTTAACATGGATTTCTGAATGACACCAGAACTGAAATTTCCAGGAGCAGCCCTGAACAACTCCTCCCATAAGCTTCAAATGACTTCTGAAGACCTGATCTTCATTTTTTCAAACGTAGCATGCAACACCTCACATGATCTGTATGTAGCTGGCGAAATCTAACCAAGGAATTGCGCGTCAATAGGAGTAAGAGGAAATGAGTTGATGACTGGGAGAAGGATTTCACTTAACTCACAGAAATCGCGTTCTGGCGGAATAGGAAGCTGACGGTAAGAATTGTGAGTTACGCCTTCAGAACACCATCAACTACAGATGGTTTTGGTTGCTGTAGAAGTTGCCGATCGTTCATTTTATATCACCCGACCTATAGAAAGACACGGCATCTTCCGTTGGCAGCTGAGCTTTGAAGATCATAATGTATGCGCCTTGAAGGATCCTTTGCTTGGGCTTTTGCGACGATGTCTTATTAAAGGAGACTCTTGGAAAAAGTACGAGGCTTTGTATCGGTCCAAAAACGAATTGCGGGGAATGAGGATGGAGGCTGAACGGTTCAACTGAACGGTGAGTGACGTGTAGTTCTTCAACAGGATTGTCCCAAAATTCGCCATTGAAGTAAGGACATATCCAGACGATATTGGTAAATATATCATGTTGCTCGTCATTTACTTTGGCATGACAGTGTATGCGGAGAAATCGATAGTATTCATCTCTTTACTCATTGCCCAGATAGGTAAAGAATAAATGCCTTCGATTTCCCTGAGGAATCTGACGAAGTGAGGACTTGCGGCACTGAAATCTCTTTTGAAATCTAGAAGGACACTGACGAACTAAGGAAAAGAGACAATGAAATCTCGAAAGAAACAGATAATCTAATGAAAGAAGATCTTGAAAACTAGAAGACAGGAGAGAACAGCGAAGAGGAGCCTCTAATGCCAGAGGTAAGACACCTAAAAATAGAGATCCTCTAATGCTAGAAGTAAGGTACCTCAAAATATAGATCGAAGACCCTCTAATGCTAAAAGTATGGAACCTAGAAATATATGTCAAGGAACTTTTAATGCTAGAAGTGTGGGAGCTAAAGAGAGAGGTAAAAAAACTTCTAATGTTAGAGGTGTGGGAGCTATAAAGAGAGGTCAAAGAACTTATAATGCTTGAGGTAAGGGAGCTGAAAAGAGGTCAAAGAACTTCTAATGCTAGAGGTGTGAGAGCCAAAAAGAAGTCAAAGAACTTCTAATGCTAGAGGTGTGGGAGCTAAAAATAGGTCAAAGAACTTCTATTGCTAGAGGTGTGGGAGCTAAAAAGAGGTCAAAGAACTTCTAATGCTAGAGGTGTGGGAGCTAAATAGAAGTCAAAGAACTTCTGATGCTAGAGTTGTGGGAGCTAAAAAGAGGTCAAAGAACTTTTAATGGTAGAGGTGTGGGAGCTAAAAAAAGGTCAATGAAATTCTAATGCAAGGGGTGGGGGAGCTAAAAAGAGGTCAAAGAACTTTAATGCTTGAGGTGTGGGAGCTAAAAAGAGGTCAAAGAACTTCTAATGCAAGAAGTGTGGGAGCTAAAAAGAGGTAAAAAAAACTTCTAATGCAAGGGGTGTGGGAGCTAAAAAGAGGTCAAAGAACTTCTAATGCAAGGGGTGGGGAAGCTAAAAAGAGGTCAAAGAACTTCTAATGCAAGGGGTGTGGGAGCTAAAAAGAGGTAAAAGAACTTCTAATGCAAGGAGTGGGGGAGCTAAAATGAGGTCAAAGAACCTCTAATGCAAGGGGTGGGGGAGCTAAAAAGAGGTCAAAGAACTTCTAATGCAAGGGGTGGGGAGCTAAACGGGGGTAAAAAAAACTTCTAATGCAAGGGGTGGGGAAACTAAAAAGAGGTCAAAGAACTTCTAATGCAAGGGGTGTGGGAGCTGAAAAGATGTCAAAGAACTTCTAATGCAAGGGGTGGGGGAGCTAAAAAGAGGTCAAAGAACTTCTAATGCAAGGGGTGTGGGAATTAAAAAGAAGTCAAAGAACTTCTAATGCAAGGGGTGTGGGAGCTAAAAAGAGGTCAAAGAACTTCTAATACAAGGGGTGGGGGTGCTAAAAAAAAAAAGGTCAGAGAACTTCTAATGCAAGGGTGTGGAAGCTAAAAATAGGTCAAAGAACTTCTAATGCAAGGGGAGGGGAAGCTAAAAAGAGGTCAAAGAACTTCTAATGCAAGGGGTGGGGGAGCTAAAAAGAGGTCAAAGAACTTCTAATGCAAGGGGTGGGGGACCTAAAAAGAGGTCAAAGAACTTCCAATGCAAGGGGTGGGGAGCTAAAAAGAGGTCAAAGAACTTCTAATGCAAGGAGTGGGGAAGCTAAAAAGAGGTAAAAAAAACTTCTAATGCAAGGGGTGTTGGAGCTAAAAAGAGGTCAAAGAACTTCTAATGCAAGGGGTGTGGGAGCTAAAAAGAGGTCAAAGAACTTCTAATGCAAGGGGTGGGGGAGCTTAAAAGAGGTCAAAGAACTTCTAATGCAAGGGGTGTTGGAGCTAAAAAGAGGTCAAAGAATTTCTAATGCAAGGGGTGTGGGAGCTAAAAAGAGGTCAAAGAACTTCTAATGCAAGGGGTGGGGGAGCTTAAAAGAGGTCAAAGAACTTCTAATGCAAGGGGTGGGGGAGCTAAAAAGAGGTCAAAGAACTTCTAATGCAAGGGGTGTGGGAGCTAAAAAGAGGTCAAAGAACTTCTAATGCAAGGGGTGGGGGACCTAAAAAGAGGTCAAAGAACTTCCAATGCAAGGGGTGGGGAGCTAAAAAGAGGTCAAAGAACTTCTAATGCAAAGGGGTGGAAGCTAAAAATAGGTCAAAGAACTTCTAATGCAAGGGGTGGGGAAGCTAAAAAGAGGTCATAGAACTTCTAATGCAAGGGGTGGGGGAGCTAAAAAGAGGTCAAAGAACTTCTAATGCAAGGGGTGGGGGACCTAAAAAGAGGTCAAAGAACTTCCAATGCAAGGGGTGGGGAGCTAAAAAGAGGTCAAATAACTTCTAATGCAAGGAGTGGGGAAGCTAAAAAGAGGTAAAAAAAACTTCTAATGCAAGGGGTGTTGGAGCTAAAAAGAGGTCAAAGAACTTCCAATGCAAGGGGTGGGGAGCTAAAAAGAGGTCAAAGAACTTCTAATGCAAGGAGTGGGGAAGCTAAAAAGAGGTAAAAAAAACTTCTAATGCAAGGGGTGTTGGAGCTAAAAAGAGGTCAAAGAACTTCTAATGCAAGGGGTGTGGGAGCTAAAAAGAGGTCAAAGAACTTCTAATGCAAGGGGTGGGGGAGCTTAAAAGAGGTCAAAGAACTTCTAATGCAAGGGGTGTTGGAGCTAAAATGAGGTCAAAGAATTTCTAATGCAAGGGGTGTGGGAGCTAAAAAGAGGTCAAAGAACTTCTAATGCAAGGGGTGGGGGAGCTTAAAAGAGGTCAAAGAACTTCTAATGCAAGGGGTGGGGGAGCTAAAAAGAGGTCAAAGAACTTCTAATGCAAGGGGTGTGGGAGCTAAAAAGAGGTCAAAGAACTTCTAATGCAAGGGGTGGGGGACCTAAAAAGATGTCAAAGAACTTCCAATGCAAGGGGTGGGGAGCTAAAAAGAGGTCAAAGAACTTCTAATGCAAGGGGTGGAAGCTAAAAATAGGTCAAAGAACTTCTAATGCAAGGGGTGGGGAAGCTAAAAAGAGGTCAAAGAACTTCTAATGCAAGGGGTGGGGGAGCTAAAAAGAGGTCAAAGAACTTCTAATGCAAGGGGTGGGGGACCTAAAAAGAGGTCAAAGAACTTCCAATGCAAGGGGTGGGGAGCTAAAAAGAGGTCAAATAACTTCTAATGCAAGGAGTGGGGAAGCTAAAAAGAGGTAAAAAAAACTTCTAATGCAAGGGGTGTTGGAGCTAAAAAGAGGTCAAAGAACTTCCAATGCAAGGGGTGGGGAGCTAAAAAGAGGTCAAAGAACTTCTAATGCAAGGAGTGGGGAAGCTAAAAAGAGGTAAAAAAAACTTCTAATGCAAGGGGTGTTGGAGCTAAAAAGAGGTCAAAGAATTTCTAATGCAAGGGGTGTGGGAGCTAAAAAGAGGTCAAAGAACTTCTAATGCAAGGGGTGGGGGAGCTTAAAAGAGGTCAAAGAACTTCTAATGCAAGGGGTGGGGGAGCTAAAAAGAGGTCAAAGAACTTCTAATGCAAGGGGTGTGGGAGCTAAAAAGAGGTCAAAGAACTTCTAATGCAAGGGGTGTGGGAGCTAAAAAGAGGTCAAAGAACTTCTAATGCAAGGGGTGGGGGAGCTAAAAAGAGGTCAAAGAACTTCTAATGCAAGGGGTGGGGAAGCTAAAAAGAGGTAAAAGAACTTCTACTGCAAGGGGTGTGGGAGCTAAAAAGAGGTCAAAGAACTTCTAATGCAAGGGGTATTGGAGCTAAAAAGAGGTCAAAGAACTTCTAATGCAAGGGGTGGGGGAGCTAGAAAGAGGTCAAAAAACTTCTAATGCAAGGGGTGGGGGAGCTAGAAAGAGGTCAAAGAACTTCTAATGCAAGGGGTGAGGGAGCTAAAAAAAGGTCAAAGAACTTCTAATGCAAGGGGTGGGGGAGCTAGAAAGAGGTCAAAAAACTTCTAATGCAAGGGGTGGGGGAGCTAGAAAGAGGTCAAAGAACTTCTAATGCAAGGGGTGAGGGAGCTAAAAAAAGGTCAAAGAACTTCTAATGCAAGGGGTGTGGGAGCTAAAAAGAGGTCAAAGAACTTCTAATGCAAGGGGTGGGGGAGCTAAAAAGAGGTCAAAGAACTTCTAATGCAAGGGGTGGGGAAGCTAAAAAGAGGTAAAAGAACTTCTACTGCAAGGGGTGTGGGAGCTAAAAAGAGGTCAAAGAACTTCTAATGCAAGGGGTATTGGAGCTAAAAAGAGGTCAAAGAACTTCTAATGCAAGGGGTGGGGGAGCTAGAAAGAGGTCAAAAAACTTCTAATGCAAGGGGTGGGGGAGCTAGAAAGAGGTCAAAGAACTTCTAATGCAAGGGGTGAGGGAGCTAAAAAAAGGTCAAAGAACTTCTAATGCAAGGAGTGTGGGAGCTAAAAAGAGGTCAAAAAACTTCTAATGCAAGGGGTGTGGGAGCTAAAAAGAGTTCAAAAAACTTCTAATGCAAGGGGTGAGGGAGCTAAAAAGAGGTCAAAGAACTTCTAATGCAAGGGGTGAGGGAGCTAAAAAGAGGTCAAAGAACTTCTAATGCAAGGGGTGGGGGAGCTAAAAAGAGGTCAAAGAACTTCTAGTGCAAGGGGTGAGGGAGCTAAAAAGAGGTCAAAGAACTTCTAATGCAAGGGGTGGGGAAGCTAAAAAGAGGTAAAAGAACTTCTAATGCAACGGGTAAGGGAGCTAAAAAGAGGTTAAAGAACTTCTAGTACACGGGGTGGGGGAGCTAAAAAGAGGTCAAAGAACTTTTAATGCAAGGGGTGGGGGAGCTTAAAAGAGGTCAAAGAACTTCTAATGCACGGGGTGGGGGAGCTAAAAAGAGGTCAAAGAACTTCTACTGCAAGGTGTGTGGGAGCTAGAAAGAGGTCAAAGAACTTCTAATGCAAGTGGTGGGGGAGCTAGAAAGAGGTCAAAGAACTTCTGATGCAAGGGGTGAGGGAGCTAAAAAAAAGGTCAAAGAACTTCTAATGCAAGGGGTGGGGGAGCTAGAAAGAGGTCAAAGAACTTCTAATGCAAGGGGTGAGGGAGCTAAAAAAAGGTCAAAGAACTTCTAATGCAAGGGGTGAGGGAGCTAAAATGAGGTCAAAGAACTTCTAATGCAAGGGGTGGGGGAGCTAGAAAGAGGTCAAAGAACTTCTAATGCAAGGGGTGGGGGAGCTAAAAAGAGGTCAAAGAACTTCTAATGCAAGGGGTGAGGGAGCTAAAAAAAGGTCAAAGAACTTCTAATGCAAGGGGTGGGGGAGCTAAAAAGAGGTCAAAGAACTTCTAATGCAAGGGGTGAGGGAGCTAAAAAAGGTCAAAGAACTTCTAATGCAAGGGGTGAGGGAGCTAAAAAGAGGTCAAAGAACTTCTAATGCAAGGGGTGAGGGAGCTAAAAAAGGTCAAAGAACTTCTAATGCAAGGGGTGAGGGAGCTAAAAAAAAGGTCAAAGAACTTCTAATGCAAGGGGTGTGGGAGCTAAAAAGAGGTCAAAGAACTTCTAATGCAAGGGGTGAGGGAGCTAAAAAAAAGGTCAAAGAACTTCTAATGCAAGGGGTGAGGGAGCTAAAAAAAGGTCAAAGAACTTCTAATGCAAGGGGTGAGGGAGCTAAAAAAAGGTCAAAGAACTTCTAATGCAAGGGGTGAGGGAGCTAAAAAGAGGTCAAAGAACTTCTAATGCAAGGGGTGAGGGAGCTAAAAAAAGGTCAAAGAACTTCTAATGCAAGGGGTGAGGGAGCTAAAAAAAGGTCAAAGAACTTCTAATGCAAGGGGTGAGGGAGCTAAAAAGAGGTCAAAGAACTTCTAATGCAAGGGGTGGGGGAGCTAGAAAGAGGTCAAAGAACTTCTAATGCAAGGGGTGGGGGAGCTAAAAAGAGGTCAAAGAACTTCTAATGCAAGGGGTGAGGGAGCTAAAAAGAGGTCAAAGAACTTCTAATGCAAGGGGTGAGGGAGCTAAAAAAAAGGTCAAAGAATTTCTAATGCAAGGGGTGAGGGAGCTAAAAAAAGGTCAAAGAACTTCTAATGCAAGGGGTGAGGGAGCTAAAAAAAGGTCAAAGAACTTCTAATGCAAGGGGTGAGGGAGCTAAAAAGAGGTCAAAGAACTTCTAATGCAAGGGGTGAGGGAGCTAAAAAAAGGTCAAAGAACTTCTAATGCAAGGGGTGAGGGAGCTAAAAAAAGGTCAAAGAACTTCTAATGCAAGGGGTGAGGGAGCTAAAAAGAGGTCAAAGAACTTCTAATGCAAGGGGTGGGGGATAGATGTGGCCAGCGAGGCTTTGGGGAAGGCGCGACGGCGTCTGTGTTATTTTTGATGCGTAAACTTAATTAAATAAAAGTAAAAACAAGGCATTAAATACGTATTATAAATACTAAACTCTTTCTTATCTTGACAGCACAAATGAAATCTTACAAGTTCCAAGTTCCAACATGTAACTAAGTGCTCCCGAAACACGAGTCAACCTTTTACTTCAGCTTGGAGGATATCCTCGCAAGTAAAAGGTAATCATTATGAATATGGAAAGAAAGATTTGCATATACTTCTACCTTCTGCTTCAGAGAATTACCTTGTACTTCTACCTTATGCTTACAAGGATATCCTTCCTTTTTATGAATACCTCCCAGTGTGAGAAGTTTGGGTGATATTCAAATAACCATAAATAAAGGCGTATTTCTTGACTGCAACTTGCCTCTCAATGCCCAAATAAGTGATAAAGTAAAAACTGCTGGTTATCATCTATGGAATATTGCTTTTATAAAAAAAAGTACCTGGATGAATGTTCCGTAAAGAAACTTCTGATAAACTGTGTTATTACCCGAAATGACTACTATAACTACATCTACTACAATTTACCAAAAGTACAACTTAAGTGATTACAAAACATAATAAACAGAGGAGCAAGTCTGATAAGATGTGTCCCAACTAGAGAAAGGATCACTCCTATACTAATTAATCTACACTGGCTGCCGATTAAAGCGATAATTGAACTTAAAATAGGTACAATAACCCACCAAGTTATCAGAACCGGTCGTCCAAAATATTTAAGAGAATTGCAACATTTTGTGCAACCAACAAATTGTCCTGACATGAGAATAGTTATAGATGGTTTCAAACTATCAGAACCTAGATACATGTCTACTGTAGGCTCTAGAGCCTTGAAATATGCGGCCCCGAGACTATACAATAAGGCTTTCAAGAGGAAACTGAAGACATTCTTGTTTTGTCAGTGTTTTGACAGTGATGATCATACAGTAAGCGAACAATACACACTGTGAAATGTTAAATGCTCCCAAATAAACATCATAATATAACCGTGGAGGTCCTGTGGAGAGTAGGGTTCCCTGCTGTACAGGACCAGATAAGCAGCCCTTAAAGTAAAGTAAGTATATAGTGTAACATAATAATTTTATTAGTTTATACCCACTACTATTAGGATTCTGATAGATTTTTTTTTTAATATATTTATGTATAAATAATTTAAATGAAATTACTTAAAAGTATACAAAGTGCACTGAACAACGTCCACTAATATTTAGTGAGGGGCAATACCCTCGATGTAAGTAATATTGTACATTACTATATTTCAACAAGCGATGTAATTATCCTTGATCTTTTACGCGCCTTGGCTGGTGTATATCAAAAGTATGAACTTAGGGAAACACAGATGATTAGTGTTTCGAAAACGAATAAAAAATCAACCATCATAAACCAAAGCATCCTCTATAACTGCTTTATATCGGAGTTAGCCCTGAAAATGACAAACTGGAAGACTTCATAGAAAACGGACTTAACTTTAAAGGTAAAGCTCTTGTAAATTAGGTATAAATGGGATGGATAAATGTTTTGATAAACATGAATATTTAACAAATGCTAGTAGCTATTCATAGTTTCACGTTGTATGGTTAGGAATAGGTTATCACAATAATGATGAAATTTTCGATAATCATGAGTTATTACATCTCAATATTTTGCAAAGTTAGCCTAGTCTCAAGTCATGTTTTATCATTAATAATAAGGTATCGTCATTATAATTACATTAGTAACAGCTCTTCATATTATGGTAGTAATTGCAAGCTACTAGTATAACAGTCACTACTTCTTCCGTAGTTATTGATTCTAATATAATGCCTATGATAATAATATACCTTATATATAGAATATGCTATTCTGTGTTTTTTAATTCTAAGATAGCGTACTTAACGGCCTAGCGTGTGGCAAGAAGAAATTTCTGATATAAGATGATGTTACTTAAGCTCTTCACTCGTAGAATCTTATGTTGCCAAAGAAGACTATTCAAGAGAAAATGTTGATCTTTACATTTCCAGACGGTATATAGTCCGCCATTTCTCTCTTTTAAGCCACTCATGAATGGCAGAGGCCAGGGACAGTGAAAATGCCCATACCCCTCTCCACCCAAGCTAGGACCAGCAAGGGTCAAACAATGGCTATTGATGATTCAACAGCAAGGCCTATAGGCTTTATTAACACCTATTTTTCAGACCATTTGCTAATGTAGGTAAATTTTATATCCGGAATAGTGAGTGAGACTCAGGAAGTTGTCTGCCAAATACCGTACCACTCGGCCACAGCGACACTGACCCATTCTCGTATGTGTTTACGTCCATTCTATCAGACTTGAGAGGAGATTGAATTCGAGACCTCATAGTGGAAGTCACCAGTTACCACGGTTCAAACACACACACACACACACACACACACACACACACACACACACACACACACACACACACATATATATATATATATATATATATATATATATATATATATATATATATATATATATATATATATATATACATATATATATGTATGTATATATATATATATATATATATATATATATATATATATATATATATATATATATACATATATATATATATATATATATATATATATATATATATATATATATATATATATATATATATACACATAGTATCACTATGATCAATAATGCTGTACTGGTCAAGGACTTCCATACTGGGTTGGTATGCTGTGAGCGATCAGATTAAAGAGTGATGAGGAAAACTGACCAAAACCCCAGATATGAATTGACATGTCTGAGGCCTTTGTCCTATACTGGACTATAAACGACTGCATTTGTTATTTTTGTGTATGTGTATATATATATATATATATATATATATATATATATATATATATATATATATATATATATATATATATATATATATACTATATATATATATATATATATATATATATATATATATATATATATATATATATTTATATATATACATACATACAGTATATATATATATATATATATATATATATATATATATATATATATATATATATATATATATATATATATATATATATACATATATATATATATATATATATATATATATATATATATATATATATATATATATATATATATATATATATATATATACTGTATATATATACATATATATATGATAAATTTTTCATTTAAACGTGTTTTTTATATTTCAAATAAGCCATATATTTTAATATATTAAAGTCTGGATTCTCTTAACGACCTCGGGATCAGAGCCCCAGGCGAAATCACTCAAAGACTATAGTATCTGACCGGCCGGGTTTCGAACCCTGGTCCAGGATACCTGTATGACATTGACCTTACCACTTAGCCACGAAGAAAGTGGCTAAGTGGTAAGGTCTATGTCATACATGTATCCTGGACCAGGGTTCGAAACCCGGCCGGTCAGATACTATAGTCTTTGAGTGATTTCGCCTGGGGCTCTGATCCCGAGGTCGTTAAGAGAATCCAGACTTTAATGTATTAAAATATATGGCTTATTTGATATATAATATATGTGTGTATGTGTATGTGTATATGTATTGTGTGTGTAAGTGGTATGTCGTTGCATGTGTTTAATAAGAACGATAAATATAATATACTTATGGCAGAATTTGTTGATGAATAATGCAAAAATGTTTATAAGGGATTTGGTTTGTTAAAATGCAAAAAGCTTGGATAAATTACGATCATATATAAATTGTCTTAATCTTGCAGATAGAGTATTATTTTGTTGCCTTACATTACAGCATAAATAATCCTACAAATAGAAAATTTTGCATCTGATATTACATATAATCAACATATGTTCCCGAGGCAAAAAGAAAAAAAAAATGTAGTCGTATAAAAAATACTAGTGTAAGAAATTAAAGACTAAAATGCTTAAACTTCTACAATAGAACGAACCTCGAATTCAGATAATGCCAAACTAAGAATTCCTTCACAGTCCCCACTGTCTAAAATCCCTTTAGATTTAAAACAAAAATATCTGACCTCTATGACGTAAAGTCTTTTTTTATGCCGAAGACAGGAGCCAACAACAAAATCAGACAAGTGGGGTAGGAGTCCAAAAAAATCAGACGATCCCAGCCACGAACTCGGTCACCATGGGCTCACAAGGGCGGGAAAATCCGTGTTCGCTTTTGGTCCTCTTCTAGTCGAGGGACCTGTTTCAAAAGTGACCTCCTTTCGTGCATTCCTAAGAGAAGGGCTCCTACTCCCACTCTGCTCATCTCCCAAAAGTATTGCATTCTACTCAACGTGTTTTATCTTCAGACATCATGAGCAAATTGACATTTTCTACAAATCATTGATATTGAATGGCAATACTCAATCCCTCATATAGTCACTTATCATTTTGCCTTCTTTTGTCTTGTAAACAGAGGACGTGTAACTTCATGGGAGTGTAAATTGGTATTCTAGCCAAGTAAAAAATGAAAGTTA